>NW_008685578.1:0-1948 GCF_000695815.1 Acanthisitta chloris | reverse complement strand
GAGCCAGGCTGGCACTCAGTTCGCACCATGAAGCTTCTGAAGGCTGCTGTAGTCTTAATTCTTCTGCCCACTCTGGCTCCAGCTTTCGACCCTGTCACTACTACACTCCTCGTGGGAGGTGCTGCCATGACTTGGCAGCTCCTCTCCTCTGACTCCTGGCTCAAGTGCCGTTTCCAGGAGTGCTGCAACAAGAATAACACTCTGAATCTCACAGGTAAGGCCGTGGCAAAGGCACCTTGAGTCAAACTGTCAGTGGGACCAGCCAATGGTGCTTCCCGGGGGGGTGAGATGCAAGTTTTGATGCAAATCTGCTTTGGGGTGGTTGTGGAAAGACAAGAGTCACCCACAGTGACTCTAGAATTTTGGCAGGGGTTGTACTAACCCAGTATTGCTGATCCCATGTACGGTTGTGTACCCTGCTTCTCACAGCAGTGCTGGAGCATTTTCCTTGCTGATGGCTTGGTTTATGTGGGCAGGAGCAGGCTGTGCTGGTTTGGGCTGGGTTAGAGTTAATTTTCCTCCTTATAGCTGGTACAGTGTCATGTTTTGGATTGAGTATGGAAATAACATAGTGATGGATTTTATTGTTGCTAAGTGGTGTTTCATAGGGCTAATTTTCCTCCTTATGGCTGGTACAGTGTCGTGTTTTGGATTTAGTATGGGAATGATACTGATAAAAGTGACGGTTTTAGTTATTGCTCAGTGACCTTTATACCAAGTCAAGGACTTCTCAGCTTGTACTGCCCTGCCCAGGAGGAAGCTGGAGGAGCACAAGAAGCTGGGAAAGGACACAGGCAGGACAGGTGGCTGTGCTGGTTTGAAAGCAAACCAGTGAGAGACTCCATGTCAGAAATACAATTTAATAGGGAAAACGAAAAAAAATTAATGCAACAGTACAAAAAGAAGCCACTGACAGAGTCAGAAAGCAATCTGACACCCTGTCAGTCAGGGTAGTATGATTAAATGGGGTCTGCAGTTCTCCTGGAGTGATGGGTCTGTTGGAGCAGTGATCCTGCAGATCTGGTCTTCACCTGAAGGTGCAGTGGTAGCTCTTGTCCTCTGGGAATCCAGTAGATAAGGGCTCCCTGTGCTGGTCCAAACACCAGATTATATCCAGGTGGGAATGCTTGGCTCCCCCCTCTGAGGTGAAGCATCTCACAATGGGAGGATGTAATTCCATGGGTCATGTGGTGGGTCCTTGACAGCCCATTAAACTGAGATAACTCATCCCTGATAACTCCCTCAGTAGGCTATCAGTGGTAGGAGATAACGATCACTGCCCCCACCTGCTTTAACAGCCTGTGAAGACCATAATAGAATACATACCACTGATTACACCCTACATTGTAACCTAGGACAGTGGCCCAAAATGAACAAAGGTATATTCCACACCATAGAATAACAGAATTATTTATCCTGGAAAAGAGCTTTAAGACCATTTACTCCAACCATTTACCTAGCACTAAGTGCACCCCTAAACACAGCTCAAGGGTACGTGGGCTTGAATATTAGGAAGAGATTTTTTACAGAGAGAGTAGTCAGACATTGGAATGAGCTGCCCAGGGAGGTGGTGGATTCACCATCCCTGGAGGTTTTCAAGACGAGACTGGATGTGGCACTTGGTGCCATGGTCTAGTAACGACCGTAGGGTTAGACTCGATGATCTTGGAGGTCTTTTCCAACCCGGTTGATTCTATGATTATATGAATGCGTGCCGGCTGAGATCCCTAAGCGGCGTCCTGCCACTTCTCCATCACTATCCCGATCCTTCCGTGCGCGTTCGGCTGCAGAGATCCATCCCGGCGGTGGTACCCGCAGGGCAGCGAGCATCACCCTGCCCTTCTCAAAGATGGCGGCGGCGGCTACAGCCGGGGCGGAGCTGCCCGTGTCGGGCAGGGCGGGCAGGGAGCATCACACTGCTCTTCTCAAAGATGGCGGCGGCGGCTAC
>NW_008685577.1:9131-24224 GCF_000695815.1 Acanthisitta chloris | reverse complement strand
GCCACATTCCCTGCCCAGGGAGGCTCCTGCAGACAGACCTATAAATAACCTCAGCCAGCAGCAACAACGACCTCCAGCTTTATTTGCTGCAGGTGTGGCCAATCCACAGTGATTTAATTTGCTCCTTGTGCACATTTGCTTTGGCCCCTTGCTTAATTACCTCGAAGAGGATGCTCCTGGATTTCCACCCTGGAATATACCAGTTTTGCAGCTGGTTGCTTGGGTGTTGTGCTGTGCCTCAGCAGAGGTGATAACTCAGTGACTCAATTGCAGCTAATCAGATGTAGCTAAAACACATCCAGTTCAGCAGAGGAGACATACTCTGATTCTGCAGCAGCTTTTGGGTCCATTGCCTTCAGGGGGTTTATTCCTAAACCCTGGCAGCAAATGTTTGCTCATCCAGAGGTATCTTGACCTCTGGTGTTTGTGTGCAGAAACAGGAGGTTTCATGGGGAGTTAGGGTGGATCTCCTACACACCTTGGCCTTGCACTTCACCCTGTGAAATGGGACCCAGATCACTTCCAGCAGTGGGTCCCACAGCTCGTTGTCTCCAGAGCAGCAGAGGGATGTGGCAGCTGCTCAGTGCTCAGCCCTTGCTGCAGCAGATGGCCTTTGCTTCTGCTCCTTAGCACTTGAAGCACTGATTTTCTGCAGTCTGTGTTAATTAGCTGCTGTTTGTGTTTGGTTTTGCACTGATCATTTAGTTTTAGGTAGTTCTGCAAGGAGTTAGATGCAATGATCCATATGGGTTCCTTCCAGCTTGAGGTAATCAATACTTCCCCAACTGTGATCCAAGAGATGCACAGGTATGAGAACTCCATCCACAGCTGGTGGATGGGGTAGAGATCCTGACTGTGTGGGGTCCTACCTGCTGCTGGCACACATCATGTTTTGGAAAAAGTCCTGACTGTGCCAAAGCCAAGCCAGGAAACCAAACGTAGCAAGTCTGGGAAAGCATCCCAGGCACTATCACCACTTAATTACGGTGAATATTTGTGCTTTATGATTTGATTATGCCTTGCTTACACAGCAGCCAGTCCTTGCTAGCCAGGTGATAACTTTCCTGCCCCAAGTACCTTCGAAAAGTGGATTCATCCACACCAGTGGGGCCTGTAAGGGCCTAAAATTGTTGCTGAATGTGCCCAAATGGATGATAGGAAAAGCTAGGAGAAAATATTGAAAAGGTAAATCAGCATGGTAGTTGGAAAGGCATTTGCGTTTGTGGTAATGAGTCTGACACTGACAGTCCATCTCAGGTGCAGAGGATAACCTCCTCCTCCAAGAACATGCCCTGGGGATGACTTCAAGGCCTTCACTCTCACCTTTCTCTTGTAGGTTAAAGCCACCAGGGCAGACCCAAACCCTCTGACATCTAACCCTTGTGCCCACACAGGTGTCCCAGAGCTGCTGTGGCTGCTCCATCCCTGGGAGTGTTCCAGGTCAGGCTGGATGGGGCTAGGAGCAGCCTGGGCTAGTGGAAGGTATCCCTGGTGACATTTGTTTCTCCATGCTGCCATGCAGTGGAACTCCTGCTCCCAGGGGAGGACATCAGTATTGTTAGGTACCACCAACCTCCCCTAAACCAACCCATCCCCTGCACACCAGAAAGTCTTCTCCTCTCTTCAGCTTCAGCTCTGCCCACACATTGGCACCCAGCTTTGGTGGAGGCATCCAGCACAGGCTCTCCAGGCTGGTTTGGATGACATTTATCAAAATTCTGGGTTTTCTCTCTGCTGATGCTGAGTCAGTCGTTTTGGTGGATAGAGGCAGCAAATGGCAAGATCCAGCTCTCAAAATACCTCCTCATAATGTCCCAAATCACAGCTTAATTGTGGGGTTTGAGCTGGAGCTAGAAACATCTGGATTTGGGGCTGTGCTCATCCTTGCACTGCCCTGCACCATGGTAATTACTTGTTAGGTCTTAATTACTGTTTCTCTTTGTAGCTCCAGTTCAGCTATGATTTTTGGTCACAGTCTCTGCTGCCACCCACTTTTCTGAGCTCTGCACCAAGCCACCAACATCAGCTCCAGTACAAAGAGGACTCGATGCCTCTTGGAGCAGTGAGGACCAAACAATGTTTTCTGAGCTCTGCACCAAGCCACCAACATCAGCTCCAGTACAAAGAGGACTCGATGCCTCTTGGAGCAGTGAGGACCAAACAATGTTTGCTGAGTGTTTGGCTAGGAGTGGGTGCAATGTCAGAGTCTGCAGCTTGTACTAGAGGGAGAAGCAATTCACAAACCCTGTCAATTAAACCCTGTGGGATCCTGAGTGGTGTCTTATCACCTTCACATCATGTTAGCTCTGAGTCTTAGAGCAGCAAGAAATGATCTTCTCACCAGTTGGATTTTAACTGACTCCTCATGGAGGTCACTAGACTCACTAACCTTTGTCATGGTCTTATCGAGGTGCAAATTAGATTTCCCTTAGGGTTATGGGGAGACAACATTCCAGACCTCTCAAGGCATTTAGTCCATCATCAGGTGGGTTGGAGCTGCTGGGTCCTCAGGGGGTAGTGGGAACTCATAAGGGAAGAGACTACCAGGAGGTTGAGTATCTGCAACATTCAGACCCATCCCTGGAAGCGCTGATCCAGCCCTGGAAGTGTAAGAGTCCAGGTGGAATGGAGCAGCCAGAATGTGATTTACACAGGTCTGTGGAGAGCTGCAAGATAAACTGCCCACACTGCAGCAGAGGTTTCCTCCCCAGATATGTTGGTGACAGCCAAAGTGCACAAATGCATCTCAGGACCCGGAGCTGTTGCAGATGATTCCTATGAGAAACCTTTGCAAAGCAATTCCTGAAAATACTCATTTCTCTTTCATTTTTTCCCCTCCCAGATGGCTAGAAGAGAACAAACCCTTGCACCAGGAGGTGAGGACATCACTGCCAGGCCTGGGGCAGGTGAGCTCAGCTGAGGTTTGCTCAGCCCCAGACACATTCCTGAGCCATCAATCAGCGCTGACTCAGCCAGCGTGACTGCTCTGCAGCAATCACAAGTTCTCCTGGTGCCTTTGCCAGCCGTGAGCTGGGGGGATTTCTTTCCATTTGAACAGAAATGGGACTAACTGAGAGCAGGGAAATGTTCCTGCTGTCAAGTGTAACCTTTAAAGCTGCTCTGCCTCGAAGAAATTCTCTCTGTGATGGTACAAAGTGCATCCCATGGAAGAGAAATAAAGGATGCTGCCTGGGATGGCATTGAACCCCCTCCCTCTCTCGGCATGATCCAAGCCCTATCCTGCACATGGAAAGAGGAGAATGGACTTTTGGAGAGAGTATTTTCTTGCAAAGCAGCCTTGGAAGTGCTGCCCACAGCCACAGTGTGGGAGGCAAAGCCTTCTCCCTGTGCTCCCTCTGCAAGGACAAGGTTATTGTGGCTTCAGAAGAGCGAGGAGCTGATGTTGTGGCTAGGAGTGACCTCAGCCCACAGCCAGGGGTGTTATCCCAGCCCACACATCCGTGGGGTGGGTGCAAGGCTGTGCTCTTGGCCCCAAAACAAGTGTTTCAGCTCTGCTTGGCTTATCAGGGCAAAGACAGCTGAGAGCTGGGGACAGCTCCTGTCCAGCCCTTCATTAGCACCAAGTCATTTGAAGCAGGTATTTGATTTTAAAACCTGGGCTAGCTTTGAACAGATGCCTAGTCCTGCCTAACTTGAAGCCTAGATGAGGATCAAGGCAGGACAGGCTCCAACACATCCCCCCTGTGCTCAAGAGTGATGGAGCAGGTAGAGCTTGAGGATCATTTGTTTGCCCTAGGTTGGTGTTAGCACTTGCAGAATCAGATGGGTTGGGTTGGAATGGTCCTGAAAATCCCTCTAGTCCCCCCTCCCACCAGCCCAGGCTGCTCCAAGCCCCATCCAGCCTGGCCTGGAACACTCCCAGGGATGGAGCAGCCACAGCTGCTCTTACGCCTCTTTACAAAGCACAGGAACACAAGGTGTGGATCACCTTGAGGTTCCCCTTGAGGCCTGAGAACATAATTCCTAAGCCAAGGAAGAACCAGGACACAACAGTATTTCAACAAGATAGTTTATTGGTCCAGCAACTGCAAAATATACAAATTTCTGAAAGGCATACCCTGTTCTCAAGCTGGCACAGCTTTGTATCAGGCATTTATTCCAGACATATATACAGAACAGTTAACATACCACAAATCCAAAAACCTGTAATCCCAAGTAACTACACCCTTCTCTCCAAGCTTTGCAGTATACATTAAATAAATAAAGAGCACTCTGCTATCAAAAAGAAGTTAAAAAAATAAATTCAAGTATCACAAAGGAAAACAAAACCGGGGAAAAAAATAGAGAGGGGAAGAAATCATTGGTGTGGTTTGGCAAGTCCCCTCTCCCCCCCTGCCTTGGCTGTGGCACTGCTGCCTTGGCTCTGTTTGCCAAACATGATGGGCAGAGAGTTGTTGGGGCAGTGAGTTTTTGGGGTGGTTTTCAGGGGAGTTTTTGGGGTGACATGGCAGCACTGGGCTGACACCATCCCACCAGCCCCTCCAGCTCTCCGCTGCTCAGAGACCAGTTTTCCCATTGCTGGAAAAAAATATCATGTTCAAATTTCAACTCTGATTCCCAAAGGAAGAAAGCTCAGGGTCATTAAGGTTTCTTTCATTTTCATATTTATCTATCCACACAAACACACCAAAACATCCGGAGAACCACACGTGCACAGGATTGATCTTGGGGCAAGCACACGTCATGTTTGTATTTGCTGGCTTATCTTTTCGCAGCAGGAGGAGGAAGATAAACCCCCATGGAGGAGGCTGCAGAGCCAAGGGAGCTTCCTTCCAAAACATTCCTTTAGCTCAGAGGCAGAGAGACCCAAGGGGCACATGTTACCCACCACACAGGGAGGATGCTGCTTCTAAGGAGGCTATTCCAGAGGGAATCAGGGAAGGGAAAATACTGTTTCAGCTGTACAGGACTATGGTACACACGTGCCCAAGCTCCCCCAGGCACAGGCGGAGCACAGCCCCGGTCCCCTGGGCGCCGCTCCGAGCACGAGGCTGGAGTGACAGGCACTGTGGTTCACCTTCTCCCAAAGGAAAAACAGACCAAATCCCCCAACATACACACACAAGAGGGGAAAAAAAAAATAATCATCATTTCTCCCTAAAACTCTCCACACCCATCTCCAGGGATGCTGTGGGAAGGCTGAATCCCAAGGGTTGCCCATCTCCAGCCCAGCACTGCAGAAGTGGTTGCTTTCACCTCCTACCTCCAGCTCAAAAGGAGATGGGTACAGAGAAGATGCTGCACATAGGTGGGGAAAAAACCCCAAAATCCAACCCAAAACCCTAAAAAAAAAAAATTTCAAAATCCACAGACTTTTGCATAAAGCAGTAGTGGTTAATTGTGACTTTTAAACAGTCTCCCAGCCTGGGATGGGGCCCACATCTCACCCCCATGATGGAGCCAAAGTCAGGACCTCACCCTGTCCCTGCCACATTCACACCCCTCAAACACTGGAGCTGCTATTATTTTACAGCCCCAGCTGTCCAGTATGCAAAGTACAGTTAAAAACAAACACATACAAGTTTCTGTGTTCAGGCTGCCCCTGAGGGGCAGGAGTTAAAAAAAAAAAAAAAAAGAGTTCTGCCCCTGCCACAAATAAAGTGCAAAAACCAAGCGGTTTCTATGAGCACACACCCTGTGTGTGCATGTATGTATATAATTAAAAGAGAATACAGACAGACTTGTCCCTGCTGGTGGCTCCTCACAGGGACTGTGCCCCAGCCACCCCACGAGACCTGTGTCCACCAAGCACATCCACCTCAGCCCAGGGATTCAAAGCTCAAATCTCCACTTCCCTCCAAGCTAGAGGAAGGAAGGGATCAAGTCCCAGCACTGCACCTCACCTGGTGCTCAGCCCCAAAAACTGACCCAGGCCTGGACTCAGGACAGTCCTGGGCAAAGCATCACCCAAGTCATGTACCTCCTCCCCCACCACAGGCAGCTTGCCACCAGTTTTAGCAGCAGATCTACATTCTCTGCAAACCCCTTTAAGGTGTATTGGCTAAGACAGAAGAAAGGTTTTCTTTTTTGGTTTGGGTTTTTTGCTGTTAGACCTAGCATCTCCTGCAGCAAAGGAACTGACAGAGCTGCCTCGCGGCGCTGGGGGAGGATTGCAGCACAGCAGTTTGGGGCTCAGGGAAAGGTTATTAATAAGAATAATAATCATCATACAAAATGCAAGAATCCCTCTGCCCACCCTTCCCTTCCCTCTCCGCGACGCCCGTGCCACCCACGTATGTACACACCCCACCCAGAAATGGGTGAGCACCAACCATCCTGACAGGAGATCCAAAGGGTTACAGAGCAGAACCAAACTCCCGAGCGCCGGAAGCTCTTTGCGGCACGGCCTGGCAGGGATGGAGAGCAGAGCGACGCCACGGCCGGAGGAGCTGGGGGTGCCCGGGGAGCTCAGCTCCCTGCCCTGCTCTCCCCTGCCCTGGCAGGACGAGAGGGAGCTAAGCAAGCATCGGAGGAGCAATGGGATGGGAAGCTGGTGGCACTGGTGGCCTCGGGACAGGGCCCACGGAGTCACGACTGCTTCTGAGAGGAGTTCATGTTCTGAAACGAGAGCAGCAGGAACAGGTTGGGGTTGTGCTTGGGCCAGGTCCCATCCCCAGAGTCCTCTACACACACCAACGAGGGACAGGAGGAGCAGAAAGCCACGCACAGGGCACTACTATGTCCACCATGGAGCAGAGGACACTGCCCATCCCACAGGGCACTACCACATCCACCACGGAGCAGAGGACACTGCCCACCCCATGGGGCACTACCACATCCACCATGGAGCAGAGGACACTGCCCACCCCATGGGGCACTACCACGTCCACCACGGAGCAGAGGACACTGCCCACCCGAGGGGAGAGGTGGGGGAGGCACTGACTTGCTACCCATAGCCCTTCCCCCTCAAGCATCACCTGGTTCAACTCCAGGGTGGGAATTTGGTGGAGATGTCCCAAAGAACTGAGTTAAACCCCCCCCAGCCCACCCCTCTGGAGCTGCTCTGGCCCCCACAAGGCCAGGGACAGGGGACATGGTGTCAGCTCCAGCAGTCCACTCACACCTCTCTCTCATTCCCCCTGAGGGTGTACAGTGTCCCCCCTCATGCCAAGGACAAGGGCACAGTTTGTCCATCCTTGGCACTGCCAAGAAGAGGCAGCTCCCCCCCGCCATGCCAAGGAGGCAGCACAGGGACCAGCCACTGCCACCAGCACGGCAGGAGCACCTGCTCCCCTGACAACACCCCATGAGGCTTCATGGGCCTTAGAGACGCTTCAGACACAGTCCTGGAGCAGGGTGACAACAACAGGTCCCCACCAGTGTGGGGGGAGGACGACGAAACCAGAGACAACCAGCTGAATACAAGCAGGACCAGCCCTGGGATCCACTCCAGGAGAAACCCAGGGGAAGACCACAAGGACACTTCCCAGCTCACAAAGCTACACAAAACAGGGTGTGGAAAAAAGCACTACGAAACAGCTAGGAAGGTTTCTCAACCTTTTAGGTTTTCTCTTTTTGGCTTTTACTACCTAAACTGCCTCTTAAGAGCAGCAGGAAGCTCCGCCAGGCTCTGAGGAAGAGCAGGCTGAGCTGTTCTGTCATCTAAGGAGACAGGAGGAGGGTTAGGAAAAGCCACATGCACCACAGCCATTTACCTTGGAAATATTAGCAAAGAGAAAACTTTGAGAAAGTGACAAACAGGTCTTCTTTAAGCATGAAAAGTGAAGGGGAGAAGAAGGGAGGGGATCAGGTGGTTGATAAAAAGTGCACTTTGGATCACAAACCAAGCAAAAGGAAAAGAAACCATCACGCCAGGTAGTCCCGTGACCCCAAATCAGCTCAATCCCACAGCCAGGAGGACTCTGAAGTACACAGCCACGTCCCCAGCCTCTCCAGGTGTCCCCTGATCCTCCTGGATGGGAATCAAGACCCCAACAGTGAGGGCTGACGCAGCAAAGCACCCACCACCAACCCAGGCCCATGGTACAAAGAGGGAAGGAGATTCCTTCCACCTCCCCCAACCCCACACAGGTAGTGGTGGGACAAAGTGAGGGACCAAACACACACGTGTACGAGACAACAACCTCCAAGAGGCAGCAGCAGTGTGAGTGTCATCAAGCCTTGACTTTGGGGTGCCTCCACTGGCTCCACAAATGCAGCCTGTAGGTACAGGCAGGCTCCCAGCAGCTGGAGATTGTAAGTACACTGCTGCCAACCTCCAGCTGGGAGGGGAAATCATCACTGCCTGCTCCAGCAGAACTCGTGGTCCAGCCAAGCCTGACACAGCCACCTTCCAAACTCAACACCAGAGCACATTTCCAGTGTCCCAGCCAGCACTGAGGCATGCAGTGCTTCTCACTACAGCACAGGTGGGAAAACGGTGGATGGACAAAGAAACAAAAACACTTCTAAAGCAACCCAAGACCACCAGGATTGAATCAACAGCTTTTGTACCCATGAGCAGCAAGGAAAGGAGGACAGGCATGCAGGCCATGCTGAGCAACTCGACCTCTGCATTCACCCAGGAGCACGACAATCTTCCCCAACCCAGCCACCAGCAAAGCCAAGCACGACGTTCCTGACCGCCCATTCCTCAAAAATGTTTACTCTAAAAGGGGAAGAAACATGACATTGAAGAGCTGCTGCATGCAAGCAAGGCTGAGTTCTGGCCTGGCCACGCTCGAGCAGATCCCTCCACCTTCAGCCCACCAAACAATCCGGGACAGGGATGCTCATGGGCTGATTTCAGCTGGTCCTCAGAGGGCAGAAACACCCTTGGGCACCACCCCAGCATCAGCTCAGCCCCAGAGTCTGAGAAGATGCTCGAGCACAGCTCCACAACTGTTGCACTCTCAAGTTAGTGATGTAGCACAAATTGAGTCCAAAGACTTCAGATTTATCCAGCTGTCCTGACCCTGTTACACAAGGATCTAACAGCACTAAGCCAAACTGCCAAAACCTTGACTATTCATTATCAGTGCATTAAACACTCAAGGTGTTTAATTTCCTAATGAAGAAGGACAATTTGCATCTACTCTGCCCATGACACATAGGCTGACAGTTCTCAAAGTCCAGGCTTGCAGACCTGCAGGTGCCAGGGACCCAGGGTCAGCCCAGCTCAGAGAACACACTCCTGAGAGGGTCAGAACCTTCTCAGATTCTCTCTGGTGCCATCACTCAGACACAGCTCAGAGCCCTCAGGAAGGACAGACCCCCCCAGGCTTATCACCTACAGTACCATGTACTACCACAGCGAAGACAACTCCAGGAACACTCAACACAGCATCTCCCATCCCAGGACTGTCCAGAGAATTTAGGCAGCATCAACAGAAGGCAGGTGATAACTTGCTTCACTTCACAAGAAACCTGGGGCACCAAACCAAGCTAGGACACTTAGGGGCTGGACAAAGCAGCATCCACAGCCTCCTCTTTGCCTCTCCTAAGACAAGTCCCTGCCCCAGGCAGATTCCACAACAACGGAATGGGTGGGATGGCAGGAGACATGGGACAGGGTTGGGGGAACAAGACCAAGAAGGTACTTACAGACATGCCTTCCCTAGTAAAGGCTGCAGAGAGACAGAACGGAGAGAGAGGAGTCAGTACCGCACCCAGACCGCGCCAGGACAGCCAGGGGCACCCGACAGCCTCATACCCAGAGCTGGCACAGGGCCCTGCCACGCTCGGCCAGTCCAAGCACAGCCCCAGGGCAGACCAAGCTGTTCACCTGGTGCTTGCTGGGGTAGGAAGGCTCATGCAAAGCAGCAACCAAGCAGAGCAGCTGGGAGCACAGAACCATCCCTAGCCTGCCCTGGGGCCTGCCTGAGCAGGGCAGAGAGCACAGCAGACAGCACAGACAACGGGAAGAGGGGGGAGAATTAACAGGCAGCTGGTGGGAAGGGCAGCATGGCAAAGGGGCTCTCTGCTGCTTCTCCAGCACCATCCCATTCCCTAGTGAGCTCAGGGAAAGGAGGTTGTTCCTGGAGGAACATGCAGAAGGCAAGGCCTCTCTCCCTACAGCCCTTCATGGGTGAGTGAAAGAGGAGAGGACACAAGCACCATGGCAGCTGACCATTGGGTGTCACCATGGGCTACACTCAGGTTCACCAAGCCAAGAGGCTTTTACTCATTTTGGGTCCATTCTGCCTCTTGTTCCAGGAAGAAGACAACTCTTCCAGACAAAGAGGAGTCTTGGCAGCTCCTTCAAGGGAAGCCCAAGAACATTTGCTTCGTTACAGCGCCAGGTCTACACTGGAGCCAAGGGAATCCAGAGGGGAGGCACAAGCTCTTTGGCTCTGCCCTCTCTGGAGATGAGGCTCCTCAGGAGGTTCACACCATGGTGTTGGGTGGTGAAGGCACTAGAGCTCTGGGGGGGAGTTCACGGCGCTCTCAAAACCCAAGAGAGGATCAACCACGACCCTTTGCCAGGTGCTCCTGAAACCAACTCAGGGCAGGGAAGGACAGCAGCCGTGGGAGGAAGGTGCATCTCAGAGACAGCAGCACAGGTTGCAGCAAGTGCAAGCAGTTCCTCAGCTTCAGGAGTGACAGGAGGACAACAAACAATAAAACAACGAGAACAACAACAACAACAAAAAAAAACAAAAACAAAACAAAACCAAGAGTTCAACTAACTTGTCCCGGCATCTGCGTGGGCACTTCCTGAGGAACACAGCCTGGCAGGGCGGAAGAAACAGCCACATGCTCCTCAAAGCTGTTGATGCGAGGTTTTTTGGTGGGCTCTGGGCTTGCTAGAGGGGTAACGCTATTACGTCTCATGAGCGGGTTAGGTCCCTTCTTTGCTTCCTAAATTAAAGTGAGACAAAGAAAATCAAAGTAAATAAAAAAGTAAAATAAAGAAACAAGGGAAGAAGGCGACAGTTATAAAGAAAAAATAAAAAAGAAGCAGGTTGATTTGGTTTGGTTTTTTAAAGTGGCCTCTTTGCTTTTCCCCACGGTCACTGACAGCAAGCGAATGAAAGGCTCCAGACACCAAAAAAACCTGATGTAAAGTGTTCAAGAATGCAGGAGGGGAAGAAAAAACAGGCCCTACACTCAGACACGAGAGGTCTTCTCCTCACCTGAGCCTCTGCTCACCAAAAAAGTCACTAGACACAGCTGAAAACTCCTGCAGCAGCCAGGCCACGGCTCTGCACCATGGAGGGGCACCCAGAGGTCTCCTCGAAGCTGGTCCCTCCACCCAGGGACAGTCAGGGAAGCAAGAAGAGGAAGACAAGCCAGCCCAGGCTGATAAGGAGGACTCAGGAGATGGGAGCAGAGCAGCCAGGGAGGGTCAGCACTGCACCAAGCTCCAGCTGAAGCACGGGGGGATGGAGGATGGAAGGGCAGCAGCAGGCACCGAGCACTCGCCCCACCAACGCCCTCCTGCCACCCCAGCAGGGGGAAGGGCTTCCCCCTGCAGCCTGGGGAGGGAGAGGTGCTGCCACCTGCCAGGTTTGGCAAGCAAAGGAAAGACCTGGCCGAAAAGAAGATGGCTCCAACCCTTCGGCACCCAGTTGGGCTCCATCACCACGAAGCGCATGGAAAGGTCGACATGGGCATGGCCAGGGTCCCTGGGGCCCCTCTGGTGGCTGCCCAGCCCTGGCACTGAGCTGCCCTGGCCTCTGAACTCCCAGAGGAGCACATGGCTGGGCAGGCAGAGCCAACCTTACAGGAGGGTTTCCACACGAGGCACCACCACATCCCACCCTGCACAGCAGCACAGAGTCAGGGCACACCAGGACAAAACCCACAAAGGCAGGTGTTGGGCAAGGTGTGGAGCCCACACTCTGCCAGCCACTTGGGAGACCTGGGAGAAGTCACCTTCTCCATCTGTGGCTCCATTCCCTGCTCAGGTGGCAGGATGACTGTACAGGTAAAAGTCAAACCCCAAGGAAGAGCTTTCCCTGGGCCACCTCTAGTCTGAGCAGACACACTGGGAAGCAGGCACATGCAACAGTCCCTTTCCCTTGGAAAACCCTCAACCAGCCATGACCTTGCAGAGTGAGAACCCATCTGATGCTCTGGTCTTCAAGCAGCACTTCCAAGCATCCAGCTGAGCCATCTCCCCATGCCCACCCTGGGTGTCCCCACTGCTGGGTGACCACAGGGGACAGGAGGGGACACCAAGGAATGGCTCCAAGGACAAGCAACACTCACCTCTGGCCGTTCTCTGTGGGTGTTGACAGCCTCAATGTTCAGAGAGATGGATTCCACCCTGCAGCCTGCAGAAGGGAGCACAGGGAGACAAAGGCCATCAGCAAACCCAACAGGAACAGGGTGTCAGCAAGTGCTCCACCACAGACCCCTGTTCTCCCAGAGGAGAAGGCACAAGACAAAGCCCTCAGCATCTTTAGTTGGAAGGTCCCACTTACCATATGCCACCGGGGTCAGCTTCAACACTGTGTGAAGGGGACACTTCAGGTAGGGCATCTCATCTGCAGAGACAGCAAGGCAGGAGGGTTATCCCACCCCTCTCCTAAAGCAGGCTTTGACATCTTCTTTAACAGCTGATGCCACCCCACAAAGAGACTCACACTGCTCCATGCCATGCACAGACCTGAACACACCATGTCCTCAGAGCAGTGTCCATCATCCCTCCCCCAGCAGAGTCAATCCCCTTCCTGGTGAGTGCTCACCTGCACTCTTGTCCAGAAAGTATGCCAGGAGACAGCGCATGACAGCCTGGTGGCAGATCACCAGGACGTTCTCTTGCCTCTCCAGCTCCATGATGACTGGCTCCAGGCGCTGCACCAGATCTTGGTAGGACTGGGACAGCAGGAGAGAAGGAAGATGAGGCATAGGATCAAGGTAACCAGCACCTCAGGAGCAGCAATGCTCCTTGTCTTGGTACAAGACTGATTTTCTGCCTCTGCCCAAACCACTGTAATTACTGCTGAAGACAAGCAAAGTTCAACCAATCTTTAGGCTACTCCTAAGACTTTAGGAGCAAGAAGCCACTCATGCCTCACTTGATTTCCTACAGGATTTCTAAGTTCTCAAATGTCTGGAGCAACCTGAAATGGGCTTTGAAGGACTTAAAGAACCATGCCAGGCAGACACCCAGAGCTGGTCTCTGACATCTCCATGTGTTCTCCTGCCAGACACACTGCCATGAGGATGTCTCCAAAGATCGTTCCTAGGTGACTATGGGCATGACTTAATATGGAGATCAACAGCTCAATCCACAGCATGAAGTATCGCCCAGAACTGATGTCAGCTCAGACCTCATTGTGTCACACCCTGAACGCAGATTACTGGGAACAGAGAGCACCATCAGCCCTTGGGGAGCGACACTCAGAGCAGAGTGCAAAGCACTTTTTTTGGAAATGAGACAAAAAGAAATTGGGGCAGCACAACACAGTGGATAGAATGACAGAGGTTGGACTAGAAACCTCCAGGGTCCCTTTCCTACTCCTCTACTGTAAAGTCAGTGGGAACAGTGACACATTTCTGAGTGAGATCTCCATGTTCTGCAACATCCCAAGGGCTCAGTGCAAAGGTAACATGAGCCTTGACCTGGATTCAAGTTTCTTGGGGCCCTCCCTGCTCCCCTGGTCAAGAGCAGAAGAGGCCACCCCTGAGGTAGGAGTGCTGTCCCTGCAGCTCTCCCTGCACACCTACCTCCCCAGAGGGATAGCGGTAGTAATATTTGTCCTGGTCACGTAAAGCAAACTCCTCTGGATGCTGCTCCCTGATTTCTTCATATGTCATTTCTTCACACACCCCCTGCCAGAATAGGACACGCTCACATCAGAAAGCACCAGCACAGCCAACATGCAAAGCCTTCCCCAAAGGAATTGTCTGTAGCCCTGGGAGTGCTCAGCTACAGAGCAGGTTCAAGCAAGAACCATTTCAATCCACTCCTTAATCTGCCAGGTTGGATGGAGCTTGGAGCAACCTGGGATGGTGGGAGGTGTCCCTGCCAGGGCAGGGGTTGGACTACATGGAGTTTCAGGCTCCTTACAAGGCAACCCATTCTATAATTCCAGCCAACAACTTGAACCATCTGCACGAGGTAGAGCTAAGATCAAACGCCAAAAGGTGAGTCCTGCAGATGTGTCACCCTTTTGCTCTGAAGTAAAATCTTCCCACAAAAGGTGAGACCTCAGGCAAAAGTAGAAAGGCTGGTGCTATTACCTTCTCTGCCAGCCAGGCTGATCCAGCTGTTCCTACTGCCATCTAAGGTACTCACAGCATCGATTTCGTTGAGTGCTTTCCACTGCTCATAGGGCAGCTGAAGAGCCTCTGCTGTTTGGATCGTCCTCTTTAGCTGGCTGGTCCAGACTTTGAGGTCCTTCAGGTTCTGCTCCTCCACAAACTTGTTCAGTGCCACTGCAAACTGAGGATGCAAAATAAAAATTAAAGAGGTTGATTCCTGATCCACAGCTTCCCGATGGGGCCTTCTTCCCTGCTTCCCTGGAAAAGTTGCCTTCTCCAGGATTTTGCCTTCCATAGGCAGATGGATTAGCCTTCTGCCCTGAGGTGAGGAGTGGGCACATATGCATTGAACCCCAAAAGCTATGATGAGGGATGTGGGAACAGAGAGAAAGCAGAGGATGAAGGGGCAACCAGATGTCTTCAAGGAACATCATCAGCCTTGAAGAAACAGCACCAGGACCTGGGATTTCCACAGTGCCATGGAAGGTCCCTGGCCACCCTTACCCTTAGCTGTGCTTATTTGTCTTCTGCAGCCCAACCTCTAAACTCTAACTGCATGCAACACTGACAGCTGCAAGGCACATTTTGAGGTCATGCCCAGTCCCAAACTGAATCAGCCTCACCGATGGACCCTCAGCATCCCTCAGCTGTCACCACACACACTTGACCCAACACATGGCATCTCCTATAGCCAAATCACTCCTAGGGGCCAGAGGGGAACAATCCCTTCTCCCTCACCTTCTTGCCCCTGTTGGAGAGGCCTGAGTCACCTCCAATCCTCCCCTTGAGGTTGAACTCGCTCTCGCCGTGCCGACAGAGATAAATGGTGCGGGGCTGGACGTGGATGTTCATCAGGTAGTAAACAATCCTGCTCTGGATGTGATCCTGGACCCTGTTGACCAGGAACCGCCGGCCAAC
>NW_008685577.1:0-9116 GCF_000695815.1 Acanthisitta chloris | reverse complement strand
GGAAAGAAAGATGTTTCTTGCTCAAAAAACAGCCTCGTGAGTTATCTCCGGGGACATAATCACCAGCTGAAAGGATTTGCTGCAGGCTATTTTCAACAGGAAGCCAACAGGTAGTGGTGATTCATGGAGAGCTCAGTAACACCGGAGTAATCGCCATTCCTCCTTGCAGCAGGAAAGAGGATTAAGCAGGACTACGAGGGAACATGCTCCTCCCAGGACAGGGCTCAGGAGGATTGGGATAATCTGCACAGGGACATGTCTGTGAGCAGTGGATGGGCTGGGAGGGGCCTGCAGAGTCATGCAGGACAGAGGTCTTCCCAGGGCACACCACCAGGCAGGAACCACAGGGCTTGCTCAATCCTGTGGCTGGAGCCAGGCAGTCCCTTCCTTTAACTGGGTACAATGACAAAAGCACCTCAACCACTCAAACCCAAGTGCTCTTCCAAGCCCTTTGGATTTAGGCCGCAGAATAAGGTTGAAAACAGCATATCTGAGCCCACAAGAGGTTGGGAAGGTTTCAGTGCTCAACTCCCTGGCACCGGAATGGGGAAAACAGCACTTTCAAGAAGAAAGTCTGAATTCAGGGTGAGGCTTGGCCACACATTCTTCTAGCTCAGCCAGGTACTTGGAAGAGAAATACAGCTCCATCCTTCACTGCTCCTCTCCTGGGAGGGGAAAGCTGTTCAAGCCAGTTCAGAAGTCAAAGTGTCTCACCTGTCATAGTCGTCAGGGTCAAGTGGTTGGTAACTGGCTTGGTAACAATTGATCCTTTTCATGAAATCCTCCATGGCATCGGTCGAGTTACAGTCCCGGTAATCTGGGCTGGACAGTTTGACTTCCTGCAACAGGGCAAAACATGCCACAGGGAGAAGTTAGGAAGCTTTCCACGGCAGACTATGCTAAACTCAGATTGCAAAGTCCTGCCAACATCCAGAGATCAGCTGAGACACCTCACAGTCAGCACTCACCACAGGGCAGAAAAGAGAAAACGAGACCCAGAACTAAGCGTGAGAGAATCGCATAAAAACCACTGCATGACTCAGAGGTGTACATCATTCCTCTCCTACTCCCCAGGAATGGGGGCAGCTCATCACCACCCAGCACAGTGGGGAAAGCTCATGGCTAAAGAGAAGCATCAGGTTTAAATTCAAGCTGAAGATGGAAAGTGCAGGAGCTTAGACAAGATGCTCATCCCAGGCCCCTGGAGTGACTGAAGTTCCCAGGAGTCAGAAGTCAGTAACAGCACAGCAAGAGAACAACATCCAAACCCTCTCTGTGCATTATTTGCTCCAAGCTCCTGGGCTGAAAGGTACTAGAAACAGAGAACATCCAGAGCCTCGGGGACTAAGCTGCCTGAAGTAACCTAACTAACATTTCTCCTGAAGCTTTGGGTTTGAGCAGCAGCACTACACATCAGTAACTTCCCAACAGCCCTGGAATCAACAGAACACAATGGATCACCATGTGTGGCACAGCCCAGGCCCTGCCTTCCACACTGATCCCAGCACCAAGAGCACCATTCATCTGCAGCACCCAGCCAAGTAAAGGCATTAAAATCCTCAAAAAAATCCAGCTCAAAAAAATGTTTTAAAGAAGAGTGATCTGAGCCTTTTATCAGCATTGTGGGAAAGGCTATGTGCAACCTCCCAGAGAGCTGCTCACCAGCCAGGGGACACCAGCTCCCAGCAGGAGCAAAAGCCACACTCCCCTCTGCCAGTCAGTGGGAGCTTCACTGGCCATGGCTTCTCGAGGACCACGAGTAGTGGCTTAGCCTCTTCGGCCACCAGTTCCCTCAGGACTCATGAATGCAACACATCAGGTCCCATGGCCTTGTGCATCCTTAGGTTCCTTAGACTGTCTCAAATCTGATCTCCTAGTCCTTGCCTTTGCCTTCTACAACTTCACTGGTGTCACTGGAGCACTTGTGAATGAAGGCCAAGGCAAAAATTTGAGTATCTCAGCCTTCTCCATATCCCAGGTATCCAGGTCTCCTGTTTTCTTCCAGAGAGGGACCACATTTTCCCTAGTCTTTCTTTTAGCACTGATGTATCCATAGAAGCTTTTCTTATTGTCCTTGACGCCCCTGTGTAGGTTTAACTCTAAGGGCTTTGGCTCTCCCAACCCAACCCTTGGCCGCTCAGACACCCTCTATTCCTTCCAGGCTGCCTGTCCTTGCTTCCATCCTCTGTAGGCTTCCTTTGTCCAGGAGCAACTTGTTCACCCATGCAGGTCTCCTGAAGTTCTTGCCTGGACTTCTTTGTTGGGATACATCACACCCAAACTTGGAGGTGATCCTTGGATATTAACCAGCTTTCTCAGGCCCTTTTTCCCTTCATGGCTTTATCCCGTGGTACTCCACCAAGCAGATCCCTGAAGAGGCTGAGGTCTGCTCCCCTGAGGTTTCATTCCACTGCAGGACAGGCTGCCCTTGAGCTTTACATTGCCCACCTTGAGGACTTGAACTTATGAACATGAATGCTATTCCTACCTGTCTATAGAGGGACAACAAAAGCAAGACATTTCCACACTTACCATAACGTTGGTGGCAACTACAGTGGGATCATTGCAGACAGATTCAATGAAGAACACCTGGGAAGCAAAGCAAAGCTCAGCTGAAAGCCACCAACAAGGTTTTCAACATTCAACCAGCTCCTTCTCAACCCAACCTTGGCCCTGCTCTCCCTCTGCCCCACTCCCATCCTTTGCTTCTCCAGGGCTTGGTATGGAGCAGGAGAGAAGAGTTTCATGTTTTAAATCAAACACAGCAGTGAAGTCTCTCCCTTACACAGGAGCATCACAAAGACAACACCTTGGTGAAACAACAGTACCCCAAGGTACACTACACGCTCCAGGCAGCGACCCAGTGGTACCAACCTTGAACCCATTTTCTTTGGCAAAGTTGAGGATCATTCCTCTCCTCTCCCGTGTGGTATTGGTGGCATCAAAAACCTTTCAAAGCAAAGATTCTGATCAGCACCACGAGTGTCTGGTTTCCCACCGAGTCTGTGCTCAGAACGAAGTGCACAGGGCACAGTGACCCTGGGACTGGGAGCACATCTCGCAGCTTACCGCGATCTGGCCAGACTCCTCGGTCAGGTACAGCTTGACATCCCTCAGGGCAGCCAGGGCACACTGCCTGCAAAACAGGTGACACACATGATCCTCATGTCTTGATGTTGGTGTGCCTAAAGCTACTGAGTTTCAGTTTTGAGCTCCTGGCACCCAAATCAGTCCCTCCTTGGGCAGCAGGGGAGATCCAGGCTAGAGCTCATCTGTTCATCACCCCCAAACAAGCTGGTAACATGTGCTGCTGGTCCTATCTGGGACCAGAGTGGGGGCAGTGCCCACACTCACCTCCTGACTTTCATGGCCTCCTCGTTGTCAGGGCGGAAGAAGTCATAGGAGCTGTAATGCTTCACGGCCTCGCGGCGATACTCGCCCACATTGAAAACTGTGGGGAAGGCAAACACCATCAAAACCAGGGGCTCAACTCAGCTCTGCAATCTCTGCAGTTAGAGTGAGCAATGGGCCAAGAATTTACATCCTTAGAGAAAAAGATATAGGGACATCCCTTGGTCTTCAAGATGAAGGAGAGACTGGGAGGACAAGCAGAAGCCATGGGGAAACAGCCACTTGGCCCGTGGTACCTTGGGGACATTCCCCACTACCTCCCACCCCCCAACTTGGAGCAACTGCCAAGGACCAGACCCCATGGCTTCCCCTGGAAGCCAAGAAAAGCCTTACCTTTAGTGGGGACACCGATCCAGTTGAGGTAGCGAGTCAGCTTCTTGGAGATGTAGGTCTTCCCACGGGCTGGGAGGCCAACCATCACTATCACAGTGGGGGAATTGGCAAGCTGTGGCCCACAGGCTGCAAGGAGGACAGAGAACATGAGCAGCTGTTAGTCCTCTAGCTCATCTCATCTCGTATCAACCCTACAAGGCACTAGCTCTTCACTCAGCCTTCACCCTCGAGTCCTTCAGCAGCGAGAGGAAGCTCAAAGCCTCTGCTTCCCATGCACCATCACCTCTGAAATATCTCCTCTTCACCCTTCTCCTGAGCCTGGACAAACAAAACCCTGAGCAGGCCAATCCACTGACTGATTTTAGGATTGGGATCTGCTGAATGAGCAGGGGACATGGTGGGTGGCTCCATGGCTGTCCCCAGCGAGACACAACCACCCACCAAGTCATGCCAACCCAAATTCACCTTGGTGCCACCAGAACCAGGAGACAGGAGTCACAGCCTGAAAGCCACAGCAAGAACACCCTGATGGCTGCAAAGTAGGTGAGGAACCAGCAGCAGGCCCAGGCTCCCTGGAGAGTCTCTGTGCCTCAGTTTCCTCAAGGCAATCACAACCTTCAATTCCCATCATTGGCTGAGTCCCTGAAAAGCTCAAGGATGGCCAAGGACTTTCAGTCCCTGAAGCTGTGCACTTCAGACACTGCTGCTGTGCTGAAACAGCAGGCCTGCACCAAGATCTTCACCCCAGAGAGCACCTTCCAAAATTTTGACTAGCTTTTTGCTGACACACATGCAAATGCAACCAATTAACTGTTTTTTTCCGAAGACAAACAGGGCAGGAGGGCTCACTGACTTCTAAAAGCAGATAGCCAAGTGATTTATCCCTTTTCCCTAATCAGCCTGCTCAAAGCTGAGTTGTTGGGGGGTTTTGTTGTGGTAAAGAGGGCCCACATCAAACAGCTGGAAATTGGAATCACTTAGTGACTTGGCAAGTGAAGAGGAATTCCTCTCCAGGTCACTCGAATGGCATGGCCAACATGCAGCCAAGTCAGCTGCTTGGCTGCCCAGGTGATCTGCTTCCTCCTGACATAAATCCTTTAGAAAAGGAATTCCTGGTTCGGTTTGGAGCAACATGCTGAGGTTGCAGGACTGGGAATGCAGTTTGGGAATTCTTTAAGTCCTCCACAGCACCAGTGTCACAGGATATCTCTGGACCAGCATCCCTCTCCCATCCTGCATCCCTGCTCCTCTCCAGGGTCTGCCCTGCAGAGCTGCCTCTCACATGGTGCTGCACACAGGAAAGGCCAAGGCACAAGGCCAGGGGCTTTAAATACAGGAAAGGAAGATCTTAACGATGCCTAATGGAATTTGGATTAGCCCAGCTGCCTTTCATGCCACCTGGCAAGACCTGCCATGAGCCCTCCTGGCACAAGAAGGACAGGCAAGACCCTCCAGGGGATTTCTCAGCCTCCCATCCACCTCACTGGAAAGGAATGCAGGGAGTGAGTGGCTGGTGGCAGAGCCACAAACCCAACCTAATTCCAGTCTGAGTGGAGAGCTGTGCCTGCCCTGGTGGGACCAGAGGCTCCTGGGACAGAGACAGGGCAGTGTGTTGGCCTAGATTGTTCTCAGTGCTGGTCTGGACAGGGCAAACAGAGAGGCATCCAGAGAACATGCCAAGCATATGGGATTCCCCTCCTAAGGAAAAAAATTAAATCCAACAGCTGAAGAAACCCAATTAGGGCCATGAGGAAGAGCTGCAGTGCTGGTGCCCACATGGCAGAGAAGAGCCACCCATCACCTCCCTGCCTGTCTCACCAAAGCAGACACAGGAGGAGATGAAAAGCTACCTAAAACAGCTTTTCCTTTTTACCCCTAAATACTCCACATTCCTGAGGTTGGAGCTGCCCTTACACTCACTGTCTTTGTGCCTCCCCAGTGCTGTGCTTCCAGAGCCCACGGCAGCTCCCACCAACCACACTGATTTTCCATGCTGGAATGCCAAGGATGCTGTGCAGTGCATCCAGAAAAACACTTCTCCCTCTCTCCCAGCCCCTCATCCTCACCCGACCCTATGGGCTCAGGTGTGTGTCTGCACAAACTTCACACACCCATTACATAAGGGGAGGGGGAAGGAATAATTCCTGAATAATAAAGAAACTCCTTTCTCTACCTGTCAGCAGACAAAGGCATCTCAGGAGGATTTGAGGCCATTAAAGAGCACTCCAAGAGGATGGGAACAATGCTGGGCACTGTGTCCCTGTGGCTCCAGGCAGCTGTGGCAGTGCTAGGGCTGACACCACATGGGCACACACATGCCACTTCCAAAGAGTTCAACACCTGCAACGGAGGAATCTCCCCCCTCTCATTTTGCTGCCAAAGGGAAGATTCAAGTTCCCCTTGGACCGTGAAAAAGCATCTGTTTACAGACCTGGGAAGTGCCTCCCAAAACACCAGGGCATCGGTGAGCACCTTTTTATCAGGAATCTGAGCCTAAACCCAGCTAAATCACAAAAGCCTGTGGGAAACTTTGCGTGGGGATGAAACAGAGACCAGTGTTTTGCTTGGTGTTTCACAAAGAGCTCATTCACTGTGGCTTTCCAGCGCTGCTGGGAAGCTATCCGGGTTTTCAGTGCATATTCATTACTCCTTATCGGCACCCAGTCAGGTAAGTCAAGGGCAGGGAAGACTTCCAGTCAATCAGGGTATTTAGAAGGAGCTTATCACTTATGCCTTCTACCTCCTAGAAAGTCAGCACTGATGTGCTCCCACGGTTCGAAGGAAGGAAGGCAAAAAACCACTAAAGGGAAGGAAATTTGCTGCTATAAAAGGTCAGATAAAACAGCATCTCCTCTCTTCAGGCAGTTTTACTGTCACCTTGGAATAAACATTGCCCTGTTCCTCCTGCTCCTGAGCCCCACACTACATATTTTATGTTAGTCTTACATTCCTTTTTATAGCTTTTTACCACTGCAGTTCCCCAACACCTTAGTGCCCACACACTGCTGCACATCACACACGTGTGCGGAGCAGAACCTGCACATCCCCGGAGAGGTTCACATCCCTGGAGCCAGGGGATGGGAAGGGGAAGGGGGAAAGGGATGAAAAGGCGATGGGGAAGGGATAGGAAGGGGAAGGGATGAAAAGGCGATGGGAAAGGGATGGGAAGGGGAAAGGGATGGGAATGGAAGGGATGAAAAGGGGATGGGGAACAGATAGGAAGGGGAAGGGATGAAAAGGTGCTGAAAACTGGATGCTGCCAGGTTGGATGGAGCTTGGAGCAACCTGGGATGGTGGGAGCTTACAGCCTGGAAGCTTGAGGGATGAAAAGGTGATGGGAAAGGGAAGGGGAAGGGGGAAAGGGATGAAAAGGGGATGGGGAAGGGATAGGAAGGGGAAGGGATGAAAAGAGGCTGGGAAAGGGATGGAAGGCAGCAGCAGCCCCTTGGCCCGGCCGAGCCCCCTCCCCTGGCTCTGCCCCTTGCCGCCCCAGCCCTACGTGAGAGACGTGCAGCCCAAGAGTGACTGAATGGATCTCGGGCCGAGCTGGGCAATCCCCAACCCGCGGAGAGGAGACCCGAGCGCCGCTCTGAGCAGCAGCTGGAGGATGCTCAGGGGATGCTCCTGCTCCCTCCGGGGACCACTCCACCCCTGCTCCCGGCACAGCTCCACTCCCACTAGCTCTGTGCCTCTGCTCTTCCCAGGGGCTGAGCAATTCACAGCACCCAGAGTTTCAAACAGGCACCTTGAGCCGAGAGAAGCTAAAGCAGCCCAATAACCCTCTCCCCACACGGCACAGCAAACAGCCCCAGCACGGCTCATTCCCAGCTCGAGAAAAGGCAATTAGAAGCCACACTGGAGTACTAATAAGTCCCTGAATAATAAGTGCCTGAATACATGACAGGATGTTAGTTTTCCCCTCTGCCGAGAGAGAATTCTCTGCCCTGAGTAACCAGGTGAATGAAGTGGCACAAAGCACAAAGCTCTGCACGCACCAGGGATTTCTTTCAGAGGTGTCAGACCCAGGAGAAGTCAGGCCAGAGCGACATAGCTGCAGAGCACCAGGCCAGGAGAGGTTCCAGCCTGCTCCCAGCACGGCCCAGATGTTCAGCCTGTGCTCAAAGGCATTTCTTTCCCCACAGCTCCTGCTGCAGTGCTGCCCTGGAACATCTGCTCCGGGGAGCCCGACCCACAGCCACGGGCAAAGACATCTGCTGCATCCATAGATCACTTCACCCACATGTTCTAAAGGGGGAAACTTCCCAGCCAAGGGGAACAAATATCTGAAGTGACTCTAAACGCCTGGTGAGGAAAAGCATTGCTCAGACTGATTGACTCAGCTGCCCAAGCCACTTGCATCCTTTGCCAAGCGGCGAGTGCCACCGGCTCCATCCCACATTCCTGCCACACTCACACTCAGGGAGTTGCACAACAGGCAGGCTGTCAGTTTAGCTGCTGGGCGAGTTAAAGGACCTGCCACTGAGCTTTCAGATCCTACTGTGACTCATGATTTGGTTGATAGTAGCACCGAGATGACCCAAACGTTTGATTTTATTAGCCCCTCCACCTGCTTCCAAACAGCCCACAGGGGCTAAATGGCAAAGTACAAGCAGCAGGTGGGTTTGGTTTTTTTCCCTAAATGCATAGCCCTGATCCTGCTTCCATCTCAAATGATATCATTTATAACACACTAATTGGAGCAGCCCAGTAGCAGGTGACCCTGCCCAGGGCAGGGGCTGGAGTTAGATGATCTTTAAGGTCCCTTCCAACCCAAACCATTCATGATTCCATAATAAGTAAGTCTCAGAGCAAACTGCCCAACACCATGAAAACCTGAGCAACGAGGAGCAACGAGGCTGGTGAAGGGACTGGAGCACAAGTGGCATGAGGAGAGGCTGAGGGAGCTGGGGGTGTTCAGCCTGGAGAAGAGGAGGCTCAGGGGAGACCTTCTCACCCTCTGCAACTCCCTGACAGGAGGTTGGAGTCAGGTGGGGGTTGGTCTCTTCTCCCAGGCAACCAGCAGCAGGACAAGAGGGCACAGCCTCAAGCTCTGCCAGGGGAGGGTTAGGCTGGATATTAGGAAGAGATTTTTTTAGGGAGAGAGTGCTCAGGCATTGGAATGTGCTGCCCAGGGAGGTGGTGGATTCACCATCCCTGCAGGTTTTCAAGCTGAGACTGGATGTGGCACTTAGTGCCATGGTCTAGTGACCACGGTGGCGTTGGACTCAACCTGGAAGGTCTTTTCCAGCCCGGGTGGTTCTATGATTCCCATCCCAGGGCAGGAACCCGCGGGGAGGAGGGAGTGGAATTGGGCCAGGCGTGTCGCGGGGCCGTGGGGGAGCTGCACCTTCCTCGGGCGTGGGGTGGGATGC
>NW_008685576.1:67566-78748 GCF_000695815.1 Acanthisitta chloris | reverse complement strand
TTCTTCGGTCCTGGTTCTCCCGTTAATATGGGTTTCTCGTTATATTTGTCTCTGAAAACGTTCCGAACCTACCTGGACGTGTTCCTGGGTAACCTGCTCTAGGTGACCCTGCCTTGGGGGGGGGAGCGGGCTAAATAATCTCCAGAGGTCCCTTCCGACCCTAACTACCCTGTGGTTCTGTGAATCTGCACTTCTCTGCACCATCCCTTCAATTACACTGCAAACCCTTGCGGTTCCTAGTCTCAGAATGAATTTGGATGTTATCCCCCTTCCAGTGGCCTCCCTTATTTCTCTGCCAGACCTCGAAGCTGCAAGAAGAACTGGTTTAGCCTTCTGGCATGATGGTAAATGCACTGGTTTTCCCCCATGCCTTTTGGGGGCCATACCTATGGAAGAGTATTGGCAGCAAGGTATGTTCCTAAAATGGCAGTGTCACTAGGTCATTGCCGGAGCATTTTGTACACAGGTTACCCTTGTAGCTGAAGACTGAAGGATCCTGTCAGTTTGTATGCCAGAGATTTTTTTCGTTCCTGTGTTTTGACTGGCATCCTGTATGCTTCAGTTGGACTTCAGTTCTCTCCCCCCGCCCCCAGTTTAGGTATTTTGTTACCTATATTATTTCTGGACTAAAAACCCCTACACATAAAAGGGCTTGTTACTGTGAGGCCTTCAGAAGTTGACAAATTGCATCTTTGTGGTTGAACAAAAAAAGTACTTAAATGTCACTATGTATTTAGGTGACTGAAGAGTTCCTAAGCAGACAGAATGACATAACAAATTATGCTCAGCCATGTTGGAAGATTTTTGAATATCATTACAAGAGTACTGCCAGATTAAACACATTTTCCCAGCTTTATTTGTAGCAGGGAACTTCTAGGATTACGTGGTTATGTTTCTCTGTTCTGTCTAATAGCATGGGTTTTCTTCCATGTAACATTCTTCTGTAGCTTTAGTATCCCAGTTTTACAGGGCTGTTTTGCAGAAACAGGGAAGAAAAATTCTAAATGGGAGTTATAAAACTGTGGATCTACATAGTAGGTGAAATAATTTAAATTTTCTTTATGTAATAAGTCAGACATAGAATCATAGAAGTTTGGGAGTTGGAATGGACCTTATTGATAATCTAGTCCCAACCCCTCCCCTGCCATGGGCAGGGACACCTCCCCACTAGACCAGGTTGCTCAAGGCTTCATCCAACCTGGCTTTGAACACTGCCAGGGTTGAGGCTTCTACTACCTCCCTGGGCAACCTGTGCCAGTGGACTATAACAGCAGTCAGTGTCTTTTGAAATACTCTTCCATCTTCAGATTAAAATTTTTAGTTCCTCCATCAGGAGGGTATGTTTCTGATATGAGTTAATTGCTGTCCATTTACCCTCCCATGACTGACTTGGGCCATAGGCCTGCACAGATTTGCAGACTGTTGTAGCATCTCTCCCCCTCTCCCAGCTATTTCCTTCTCACCTTCACCTCAGTGTCTGGACAGTTCATGCTCTTCAGCCATGTGGAGAACCCAGGTCGGGGAGTTGTTCCACATAAAAACTAACTTCTGTTTCCGCACCAGATTATATTTTCAGCTGTGTTACTGCAGTTCAGCATGGTGTGTGGTTGCATCAGGTGTCAACAGTATTGCTGCTGAATGTAAAACTTCAGCTTCTTGCCTTTTTGAAATGGAAAAAGGAGGTTCTTTGCCATTTTAAGTTCACACAAATGGATGCTGCTGGAGGTGAATCTGCTCCTGGCTGTCTTTCATGCCAGTGGTAACATTTCTGGGGCAATGTGACAGGCTTGTTTAAAAAGCCAATCAACCTGATAACTGATGTTTTTTTAATCTCATACCTCATTTCTCCTGACACACAGATTGATTTTCACTGGAGAAGCTCCCTGAAGCTCTTAAGCACTCACCTTGATACAGAGAGTGTGGTGGTGGGAGTGGCTGTCTGGGCCGTTTTTTAGTCTGGTTGTGGAGCATAAACTGCCTGAGAACCATATCTCAAGTTGTACTAGACATCCGAACCAAGACTTAACTGAATATAAAGTAAATCTAAACTAATATATAATATTAGTTAGATTGAATATAAACTAATCTTTGAATATGGACTTCAAGGCCCTTTTAAACTTGAAGTACTGTTACGTGGTTAGCACTCTTGAAAGGTGTGTTTGTACCTTAAGAGGCTTTACTGTAGGCTTTAGTTATTTCATTTCAATGTTGGTTTAAATGCCCATACCAGAAAAATGACTTACTGCACCAACATGTATGTATCATGCTTGCCTTATTTATTGCTCTAACAGAAATGTGTATCAGACACAAAAAAAATCAAGGGGCATGAGGGAAAAGTAATAGCTTTGTGGGTTGGTTACTAAAGCCCTGACTAGAAAATAGTAAAAATCACTACTCATGTTGCATGAGCTGATTTCAGTCAGGCTCCTGGAGGTCAAGTCTGCATCGGGTACCATTTTCAGAATGTGCCAAAGTTACTTTACTGCAGGCTTGCTGAAGGACAGTGTGAAATTCTTATTTATTTCTGTTAAAAAACCTTTTCAGAACAAAGTTACTTTACTGCAGGCTTGCTGGAGGCCAGTGTGAAATTCTTGTTTATTCCTGTTAAAAAAACCCTTAATTCTTCTGATTTCTGATGGCTTTTTCAGTTATGTATATTAAATACAATAGCAGGAACCTGCAATGCAGTTGTATGAGAAAAGACTGTAGAGTTATCAATTTCTCAGACTGCTTTGCATTTCTCTTACAAAGTTACTTTACTGCAGGCTTGCTGGAGGCCAGTGTGAAATTCTTGTTTATTCCTGTTAAAAAAACCCTTAATTCTTCTGATTTCTGATGGCTTTTTCAGTTATGTATATTAAATACAATAGCAGGAACCTGCAATGCAGTTGTATGAGAAAAGACTGTAGAGTTATCAATTTCTCAGACTGCTTTGCATTTCTCTTACTTCTTTTCATCTCTAAACCTTCCAGGAGATGTTCACTCTGAGCAGCAGCATCAGCAGCAGAAATTTCCAAATCAGTCATCTGGGCCTTCTTACAGAAAAGACCAGTATTTTTCAAAAGGTCAAAATAGAGGAGAGAGAGGCGGAGGAAGAGGAGGATGGCAAGGAGGACACCACAATGTTTCTGAGGAAATGCCAAAATACATAACAGGTTTGTATATATGAAAAGGTCATAATTTATATGTCCAGGCAATTTGCTGGTGAGTGAGTCTGCTGTCTTTCTTTGTTTCTGTGCAAGAGCAAAAATTAGAACTGATGCTATGTTCCTCTGTTTTTCCTGATTTTCTCCAAAACTCTGAAGTAGTTGTGAACTGGCATGAATGACCAGCTGTTGTTCAGTGGGTCCTTTCAGACTGCTGAGTTGAAAAGTTGCACTTGCTTATAGTTAGGGATATGCATTTTGCTTTTTGTTTGCCAGCAAAATGAGTACTGACAGTCATCTGCTTTTAATGTAGCCAGTGAAGCTGATTTTACCCATGATGTGAGTTAAAGAGAACTTTTCATCTAACAGAACATTTATTTGGGAGAGCAGATTAGCTTTGTGAAATGTGGTAGTGCTCTGATAGTAGATAGACTTCCATAAACATAAAACGAGACCAAGCTCTAGATTTTTATTTGATCATTTTAAAACAGTCTGTAATATGATTACCACTTCCTTTTTTTTTTTTACATGCTGGCGTTTTCTTCATCTCCCTGAATACCATCTGAAAAGATTGCTATTCTAATTTAACAAAGAAATTTAGTGCAAACAGGACTTAGTGGTTATACCGCAGCTTTCCAATTCATTCATGTACAAATATTTGCGTAGCCATATCTGCAAGCTTCAGAATATCTAAAGAATTGAATTTTCTTCAGTAATAGTGTACAGTACTTAAGACTCTTAAGTCAAGAAGACATTGAACTAGGAGTACTCTGCAGGAATTCCATAATTTGCATACAGTGTCCTCTTAGGTTTTTGCCATTTGTTGTGTTCTTTTCATTCCAGTGTCTACTTTTGCTCAAGCTCGTGCTGCTGAGATCAATGCCATGTTGAAAGCAGTTTCGCAGAAGTCTTCAAACTCTCTGGTTTTCCAGACTCTGCCTAGGCACATGCGGAGACGAGCAATGAGTCACAACATTAAACGCCTACCCAGGAGGCTCCAGGAGATGGCCAGGAAAGAGGTATAAGTGTGTTTTACAGTATTTTGTGAACTACAGTGGGCATAGCTAACTTACTGGCTTATTAATTGACTGTTCCTGGTAGATCATGAAACTCATTCTGTGGCAGTATTTAAACATTTTGTCAGAATGTGCCTAGGGAGTTACTTGCTCTTTACTCACTGTGACCTTCCCGTGTGTTTAACAAAACTCCAACAAAACATTGTTTCAGCAGGGTTTTATTGGGAAATCACACCAATTACATAGTGTTCCTAGAGAGTGTTTTATTGGACCTTCATAACCCATATCTCTTATTTTACTGTCTTGGTTTGCATTTATTTTGCTTTGTTAGTCATGACAAGAGATACAGTTTGGCCTGTTTTCTGAGAACTGAAGGAAGAAGACATGGGCTGTTTTGCATAGTTAGTTATGTGCTCTATCCTCGTTAAATCTAAATTTCTTTAATGTTCTTTCATGTCCTGCTTTTTTAACTCCTTTCACGTGACAGCCCTTCTGACTTATCTGTACCTGCTCGCAGTTACTCCCCCATCCTTGTTTCCACTCCATGTATGTCTCTTGGATTTTTGAGTTCATTTAATTGGCCCTGTATTTCTGTGTTTTCTGTCTTCAGGTCTTTTGGTGTGGTTTGTACATTTGCACAGGCTGTTTTGTTTCATGGTTTCTTACAGCTTGTCATATCTCCGCTATTTGCTTTTGTAAAGGTTCTGTCTATTACTTTTCAGTATTTGAAGTCTGTGTCTCCAAGGTTAGCTGTTTCAAATCTACTGCATTTTCTTCCTTTTTCTTACATCCTTTGTTGTGACCATTTTCATTCAGACATTTACGCAGACCACCTCTTATCTCATCAGTAACCTTAAAGATATACTTTTCTCATCTATAATACTACATCCCTTTTGCTCTAATTGCCTTTCTGAACCAATCAGTCACATACCATTGATCCAGTGTCTTGCCTACTCTGTGGTGGAATTATGGATCTGACAGGAACTTACTCTGGGTTTTTTCAGTTCTATTTTAATTTCATAAGTTGTTTCATCATTTTCAGTGTTCTTCTATCATTCTCATTCCTTTGCTATTTGTATAACCCGTGGTCCATTGTCAGCTGTTTCTTGGTGAGCTTACGAAGGGAATCCTAAGAATCTTTTTGTGTCTCTTACAGTTCCTACTTCTTTCTACTACTACTCTTCATAAAAAGACAAATAAAACATTGATTGAGTCAAGTCTTCCTCTCCCACTGCACTTTCACTCACAATAATTCAGACCTTAGCTGGGTATTCATCTAGAATTTTGTCATGTTATCACCACAGTCCTGTCTTGTTCTCTTCTACATGTTGTAGAAGCCTAGGGGGTCCTACCTGACAGTCTGAGAATCTCTGCTGCTTCTGTATCAACTCAAATCTCCCGGTGTTTTTGATGTCACATTCTTTTGTTCATGTGGATATATTGATGTGCAGCAAAGACTTGACACAGGAAGTAGCAGAGCTTATTGTGCCCTGTTAAGTTTCTGAATGTGTGGGAGTTTTGCTTTTGTTTATGGGTTTCAGTCAAAACAATGCACTTCTGTGGATGTGACTTACATAGAAAGTTTCAAAGTGTATGTTACCCTCAAGAACTACCCAGCATCACAATAAAGTATAACTTAATGGTAGTACTTCCTATATATTTCAGCCTTTTTCTTTTCAGAAGTTTGTCTTTTTGAGATTTACTTCAATTATCCTCTCTTTAAAAAACAGGCAGAGAAAGCTGTACATCAGAAAAAAGAGCAGTCAAAGACTAAATGCCGCAAAGCTAGAAGGCGCCACATAAATTTGGTGGCAGAGTTTAATCGCCGGCAAGGAAAGAATATTTGGCTGGAAACACATATATGGCACGCAAAGAGATTTCATATGGTGAAGAAATGGGGATACTGTTTAGGAAACAGCCCTACGGAGAAGAGCTACAGGGCTTGTTACCGAGCCATGACAAGGCACTGCCTTCTTCAGGTACCACGCTTGCTTGTTTCCTTTGTTATTTTGCCAAGGTGAAGTAATCAACTGTTCAGTTATAACGAGTAATTCTGTCTCTTTGAAGTACTGTTGTGTCAGCTGTTAATAAAACTGCTAAGTCTGACATAAATTATTTTATAATTGTGATTAAGGGTGGCAGATATCTTAGAGAACAAGCTGAACCTTTAGAAGAATCTTATAGTAGCTGTGACTGAAATACTACATCCTCAGTCTTCTCAAGAATTAAGGGATTAAGTGAATCCCCTTATCATCTTCCTGAGCAGGATGCTATTGGAGAGTGACACTTTGTTCCATGTCTAGTTTTGGTCCATTGGTTTGAGAGGCAGGTTGGCCCTCAAATGAGAAATGCCTGACAGGTCTCCTATAACTAACAATTTTAAGTTAAAAAAGAAAACCTGTTTCTCTTTGACGAATTTTAGTGAATGAAAAATTACTACTTTCAGTGTAAACTGTGACGCCCTGTCTGGTCCTTTCATACGAGACTCACTTGCAAGAGTTATTCTCACTTTGCCACTGTTCATGTTGTTTCAGGATTTATCATATTATTGTTGCCTGGAGTTGACTGGTAAAGAGAATGAACTTCTGAAGCAACTTGCTCGAATATGTAGCATTGACACAGGTAAAATTTATGTAGTTCAAAACAAGGATTCAGATTAGACTGAAAAATGACCTATCCTTTTCCTTTTTTAATAATGTACCGTCTCAATAGTAGTAATGGAGTCAATACCGAGTTGTGATTTTGTGTGAAAAACAAAATTAAAACGTGTCATACTAGGACTAGATATCCTTATTTGCAGTTGCTTATCAACAAACTACTTACGGTGCAACATTAGCAACCCATCGACCATCTTGAATGTCAATTTTATTTGATGTATTTAGCAAGAAATTATTTTGTTTTTCAATAAGTATCTTTTTTTTAGGATTAACATTTGAAGAGGCTGCTTGTCTGTCGGGAAGATTTGAGGGTTCCCTGAATCTTTACCGAGCCGATCGCTATCCTGAGGATATGCTTGGTCCTGTTACATTTATTTGGAAACCCAGGGATGGATCTGAAAACAGGCAGTTGTGGATTTGGATGCATCCGGCTCTCAAACAGGTGTGTTTTTTCTGTATGGTTGAACTCCGATTTCTTGATTTATTGTACATTTTTAATGTCGAAGATACCATCTGAAAAGTGTGGAAGAGCTGGATATAATACATGGCTGTAGGAATTAAAAGTTGTAAGGCTGTGTGTGCTCTAACAATATTCAGGTTCTGCAGCTTTTTTCTATGAAGCTTGTACAGAAGGTGCCTGTTGCTGAGTTGTTTTTAGTGTCTGAGCTTGTTAAAAGTTTTGTGGTATCACTTGCTTCAGGATACATTTGCAATAGGATGCTGCTTGATTCACGTCCTTTCCACTGGCACCCCCAGCAGGCTAAGTTTAGTCTCATCACAGATAATCATAATCTGATACTTACCTATCATTGTGCGCCAGCAATTTTTCTTAGGTTAATTTGTGTGAGAACAAATTCTTATCAGCATCCAATGTTACTTTCAGCTTTTGTTAACTTCAGCAGAATTAAGTTTTTTCCTTTAAATCCATATAGGAAAATTAAATAATAGAGTGTATTTCTTAAAAGTGTACTTAAGCTTTGCAATGCACTGCTTGTCCTAATCCAAACTTCATTTTTCTTAAGGACATACTGAGGGAGTTAAAAGCAATTTGTCAGTGTTCAGAGCCTGAAGAAATCTGTATTGCTGAGCCTGTTACAACATCAAATCAAGAGGAAAAACAAGTGGAGATTGTTACAAGCCTTGGCAAGAAAAGAAAGAAGGAGAATAAGGAAGGAGAAAAAGCTGTGCCAGTGAAAAAAATAATTGGTGACGGCACTAGAGATCCGTTCCAGTCCTACTGTTGGATCTCACAGACTACTGGCATTGTGATCAGGTTTGTTTGTAGTTGAGTCAGAAACTGTGACCCATAACCACTTAACATAGCTGGATTCTGGCTTAATGGTACTGGGGAAAAAAATGCATGTTGAACAATCTGACATTTTCTGGTTTCAGTGACAGAAGCATGGAGATTCTCAGATACCGGCTGATCGGCCCGTTATCACACTCCGTCCTTACAGAGACCCTGAAAGCTGCTTCTGTCCAAACAGTAAGGCAATTGGTAGTCTGGATGTTAGTGTAATTTTCGTAATGTTCCTAGAATGTGCAAGATACGATTTTTTTCTAGCAAAAAACTAAGTTTTCTAGGCTTACTTGCTTTAAAGGCTAATTATGTATTTCTACTCTGTTGGCTTCTCCTGTACTGAGCCTCTTGAATAGTGCTGATTTCATAAGAGCTAACTGGATTTTAAGTGGGGGTAGGAAGAAATCAGAAACAGTGGTGCTGTTGAGCAGGCTGTGCAGTTTCTGCTGTAGTGATGTGTTCTGCTGTGAGGTCCAGAATAATTCACATTCTCTTTGACAAACCGTAGGTCATGTTTCTCAAGCAATGAGCTAGAGCACCTAGAACTAAAGGGCAAGACATGTAATGTATAGAAAACTTCTGTGTTTTCAGTCAAATATGCAGTTTCTCCAGGATTTAGGTATTTTGTCTCCCTCTTGGCACATAACTTCATTGTGGTTTTAATGGGGTTTTTTTGTCTCTTGCAGAAAACATGATTAGGCCATGAATTCTCTGGCTTTCTGTAAGAAATAATGACAGAATCAGGAAGTATTGCTTTATTAAATTGAACAGCTTATTAAGGTTTACTGTAAAGTACAGGACTATGCTGCATCAGGAAAAATTATCTTGGTTTAAAACTTGAAGAGGAAGAAAGTGACTGTAGTGGTTAAGGCAAACTGAGAGTGAATTCACACTGATAGAAAATAATAACCATTTGAGTTTAATTAGATGTGTTATTTTCCAGGAGATGGCAGATTCAGAGACAGAACTGAATAACTGGTGGGTAGAAAACTGCAAGGACTCTGAAAAAGTGTCTCTTCATCAATGTCAAAGTGCTATCTTTGAGCTATTAGAAGGTATTGGGGCACATGGGTACTATGGGAGGAAGGGGAAACTCAAACTCTAGTGGTCAAAACTGGCATGCGAATAAGTTAACTTCAGTTTGGAAATGTTTATTTTTTGCTTGATCAAGGCAGTGATGCCATTGAGAATGTGCTTAGGTAATTACCATGGCATGACAAAGAATTAAGAAATGTTACTTTAGTTTTTTTAGGGGAATTTTAGTCCTCTGTGTAATTCAAACTCTTAATAGATAAACTGAATCTTGTTTGTTATCCTTGTGAACTTAGATTTGATATTGCTGATGGATTTACAGTCTGATGTATACTCTCACTCTCTCACACCAAATTAAGACAGTAAATTGTACAATACCTCCCCAGAAAATGGTAGGCTCCTACCCATAGTGAAAGCATTATTCCTTGCTTTATATGTGTTTGTTTCTAATTAACAGTTGTATATTTTGTTTATATTGTAAAGTATCATAAAGTTAACCTCTCACTTTCTAGCACTGAAGGAGGTAAGGAACTGGCTGTGGTAGATCTCACACTATATTCAAGCTGTGTATCCAGTGTGAGGCAGTTAAGCAGAGATGAGGTAAAACTTTTACATGCCAAATGCAAAGCATGAATTGAGTCTGTGAGAGTGACCTCACTTCTATGCTAAGCATAAATGTAATTGCAAACCAAGTCTTGCACTGCTATTGTCTTTTTTTTGTTACTGGACATTTAACAAGCATTGATGAGTTTTCATAACGTATTACATAGAGTACTCTGGATTGCTTCATTGGCTTACAGTGGTGTCACGTCAGTGCAGGCAAAAATGCACAAAATACTAATGCACGAAAAAGATCACAACTGAATTGGTGGTTTCATGGCAATGTTCATCTGTGTGTGTTTAAAGGGATGAGTTCACCATCAGAAATGCCACCAGGTACAATACTTGGCCTCACTGTTGGAGATCCTCGAGTCAATTTGCCAAAAAAGAAGACAAAAGCCATGCCAGACTTTGAAAAATACCAAGGTAAAATGCCTTGCTTGTATTATGCTTCTCATGGAACTAGCAAAGATAAGAGACCGAGTTTTTCTTCATGCTTTTGTTTTCATGTGCTATCATCTTGTATGGATGGTCTCTTGCTGTTTTCCTCTAGCTTTTGATTTCAGAATGTTTCCTTCCCCTTTCCACAGACCCTGGCAGAATAGAAAGAGCTTGAAAGTTGCATAGGTTTTAGAGCAGCAGTTGTGAGGGAGGGTCATGCACCAAAGCTGGTCTTGTGCTCAGTGGAAGCCTCTGTCTGACCATACAGATGATCCAGGTTCGAATCCTGGCAAGGCCAACCAGGTGCTAAAAGCTACTTAGTAAGTTTCTGTTTAGCATTTAGTCTTTCTGATGCCGTTTATCTCTCCAAGAAGATACCTGCTCTTTCTGGTTTATAGTCCTATAATGGTGAAATTTGCGGTTCCACAGGGAAAAAAAGTATTAGCATTGCAGGATTAGTGTTTCAGATGGCCAAGATGCTGGTTATGTGAAAAAGTGTAAAAGCATGACTTCTGAAACTTTCATTTCAGTGCTGATTTACACAACATTTCAGTGCAAAATTCAAATTCAGCTGGTTGTGAATGTCCTTGAAAAATGTGCAAGAGTATGTACAGTGTGCAGTGGGGTTTGTGCACAGTGCCGTGTAGGCATTCCCAGCTAGGTTGACTGGACACAGCTGCCTCACCTAATATGAGAAACATACTAGCTGGCTAGCATACAGTAGCAAACAGGACAAGTTGCAAGTTCCAGAGACTTGAAAATACTTGATTTCCTTGGTGATATGTTTGCAAGACACTATAATAATCTAGTTTTACCTTTCATTTGAATCAGGTTGAACAACTACTTCAGTCTTTTAGCTCTCTGCACAACTCTGTTACTTTGATTTTCTCATATTCTCCTATTCTGTGCTCTTTATCTAGAACAGCCTTTCTGTTAATTAGTTCTGCTCAGCTAACTTTCTCATCATTAGTGTTCCTGTTGGAAATGCTG
>NW_008685576.1:63319-67543 GCF_000695815.1 Acanthisitta chloris | reverse complement strand
CTGCTGAGAAGTAAGGTGAGCTATATAGCATTTGTTTACAGATGCTGGTTTGAGCTGGTAGGGAAGTTAGCAGCTACAAAAAGTAGTTCAGCATCCTTTATTCTGCTTGTCGTATCTGTGAAGATGTATTCAAGAGAGCAAGATCAACAGAAGTCATCTGGGTATTGGAAATATATCATCGTAGTTTCTCTCCCACTACCAGAGGCTGATTGTCCCTCAGGAAGGATGGCCATGGCAGAGAGGTAATGATTGGGAGTCAGGAGGGCCTATGGTTTTTTTCCTTTGGCTTGCTAGAAATGTCCGTCTTCAAGATCTTCCTCCTTGGGGTTATCCTTCACTTGCAAAAAAATCTTCGAATCCACAAATACTCAGAAAAGCAGGTGTTGCTTTCTGGTTTCTTTCTGAGTCTTTTTTTTTGTTCTATCTTAAAACTGCTTCTGTCCTCTCTGATTTTTATTCAGGAGAGGGAGAGGGTCCTTGTTCAGCTATCAAAGAAAAGTAAACTGCATAATACCATCTAATTGAGATTCTGCTAAATGACTTAGAGTACACATGACTAAACAAGTCAAGTAGGCAGAAGGATGAAAGAAGGCAGGCAATACAGCTGTCTTCCAGTAGAAAATCAAAAGGATGTCATGGTAGGGAGTAGAAAAGGAGAGGGTAGCCATTCTTTCAATAGCAGTTCAGGAGAGATTAGGAGGGACTGATGCTTCTGTGGGGAAAGGGCTGCTGTTTTCCACATTTCCCACCTAAGGGACTTCCTAGTGCTGTGTAGGAAGAGTTGCAGGATCATTCACAATCTCCTGCATACCTATTACACATGCAGTGGGGGAATCCTATGGCATGATACATTATCTCTCAAGGCTGAGGTCTAACTGCCACTCTCCTATCTCCCTCGTTGAGTATTCCTGGGTATTAGTTGGAAAGAGAGGCTATTGTTACTCTCCAAATACTGTTGTTCCTAACCTCATTTTGTAGCTGACTATGTCAGCTACTACCTGTGATCTATTTCTGCCTTAATGGGCCTCCTTGTTGAAGTAGTTAAAAGCAGAGAATTTACATTTTTTTTCAAATACTTCTAGAAAATTAATCCATGTTAGATTTTTTTTTTCTAGTCAGGAGAAAGCATTCAGGTGCATTTAATGCTTGGAGGTTTTGAAAGAAAAAGTAAAATTGCATATGTATTAATAAAAAGAAGCCTAGATGTATTCAGTTATTGTGCAGAATACATTTTATGTCTAATCTGTTCTCTATGCCATCATTATGCTTTCTTGCCACTATTCTCTGTTTCAGGACCCATTATAAGGTCTTCCTGAATTCTGTCATATTTGTTTGTAATCTCCTTGGAGCATGGGGTCATGTTGCATATTTCACTGCCTTTATACACCAGATAGAAATGTAGAATCATTTAGGTTGGAAAAGACCTCTGAGTCCAACCATTAAGCCAGCACTGCCAAGTTCATCACTTAGATTTATTCCTTTTTCCTGTAAGCCTCCTTGGTTGCCAGGCAGATTTGTAGGAGTTAAAATCTGTTTAAGAGTTAAAATACGAAGGAAAACCTATTGAATGCCACTCAGTGCAAAAGAATCACCTTTAACTAAAGAAGTCTGCAAGCCACAAGCAGCAAGGAACTGGCAGAGTCAGGAAATGCAGCACTACATGCTGATTCTACTGTTGTACTCTTCCCCAGGAGCTTGTTATTGGCCACACTTGGAATCAGATTAGTGAAATACCTGACAGAAACTTAATCAAAAGCAACATGTTCCCAAAGATTATTCTAGTTTGACTTAGCATTTTTGCCAGCATTTTTCCAGTCAGTTCTGTCCCCTCATTCTACTAGTTCTTTTGCCAAGAGCAACACAGAAATGGAGACTATCCTCCTCTTCCATTTTTTGAAGGGCAATTTGTTTAACCAAAAAAAAGGAAGGAATTTAATCATGGCACATAGCATACCTCACTACAGAAGTAGTATTACCAACGTTTTCACAGTAACACCCACCCAAAAAAAGGTTAAACTCTCAAGGATCTGTAATTCCATTTCAGTGGTATTAATTTGCCCCTTCTGTCAGAAAGAAAGTCTTTTTAGGAGCTTAGAACTACATACACTTTCTGAGCATGGGTTGTCTTGTAACCTTACTCAGATGTGGTAATATTATGAGCTGAGCTCTATTTAAAAAATGTTAATAGTTATTCATTTGCCTTAATGACGTGTCATGTTGATCAAGCAATGAAAAGGAACCATTGCCATGTTCCACACTTTTTTCCATGTTTCTGCTTCTCGGTCAGGCAAATACTATTAGCATTAGTATTAGTAAGGTTGAAATGGCACTGCATATGATAGCAGATTCTGTATGTGCTTTAGCAGTGTTGTATAAAAGCTAACTGATTTTCTTAGACAATCCTTACTAATTTAAAGCTGCATCATTTGTCAAGTGAATGAATTGTTTAGGTAAGTTACAGCCATCATCTTTGCTTGTGGATTGTCACACATGCAGTCTGTGAAATGACACACATTTGTCCATATCCCTTTTTTTTTTTCAAAATGCTGTTCTAAAATATGCCTGTCCAGTTTTTCCTTGTGACTGACATGCTGAGAAATCAAATGTGATTTGTCTTTCCCAGTTACTCTCACTCTTGAATGCATATGCATGTGTGCAAGCTATATGTTATAGACACATGCTGATGGGGTTTAATCAAAGAACTGTCCTCATTTCTTCAGGCTTTTCACTGCCTTCTCTTTATGCATTCTGGAGTCAAGACTCCCAGTGAGCAGTCAGTGTTGACATGACTGCAAATTAGCACTGTTCTTTTCTCCAGTTTAATTTACACTTCTGACATTTTGGTATGTTTTTACTGTCTTATATGGGAGAGAGCAAATTCCACTGCCTTAAAAACCACTCAACATGGAGTATGGTGAAGCTTTTAAACAGTCAGTGAATGAGGTGCATAGAAGGAGAATACATCATGAAAGATACGTGAGCTGAAGTTCCTTCTGCAGAGACAGAGCTTGGGTCCTTGTCTGTAAACACACCTCTTGCAGAGGTTTAGGTGTCTGTCCTCAGTTGTCCTGATACACACACCCCGGTGTACATAGGAGTCTGAAACTGCTCCCTAGCAGTGCTTATATTTTTCCTTTTTCTGGTATTTTCTCGCAGAGGGAAGGAAAATTTTCAAATAGAACTCATAGGCCTGTCTTCTAAGACTGTTCAGACAATCAGCCATGCAAATTAGATCACAACTTAAAATGGAACAAAACTTTCCTCTAGCTGCCTGTACTGTCTAAGCACCAACCATTGACACCAGGAGAAGTAGCTTGTCACTGAGCTTTGTGTGCTTAGTAATACAACTTTCTATTTCTTGTGCTAGCTCTAACATCTTACTTTCACTATTATCAGCAACTTACTCATCAGTAGGGTTATTTCCTCAGCAATGCTAAAATGTGGACTGAAGAAAACTGGAGAGAGGTAAGAAATAAGAACTGGTGTGAGGATTTGGGATTATGATTTGAATTGTAGTATGCTTAGTAGAAAGGATAAATTTTCCAAGGTTAGCGAGGTTCAAAGAGAAAGAATCTACCAAGTTAGAGAAGGGTATTTTAGCCTAGTCAGGAGGATATTGGATAGGCTGTGGTGATGGAAAGAGGCTGACTTTAAAAGGGCTTTCTAAAGTGGGGGGAAAAATATTTGTGCTATTGTAGAATATAGGAATTGTAAAGAAAAGTGGGGGGAAAAATATTTGTGCTATTATAGAGTATAGGAATTGTAAAGAGCTCCAAGAATATGACAAGGATAGACTGCCTGAACTGTGGTAATAGAAAGAAGTGTTAAAAAAAGCAGAGAAAGTTACAGTGAATAATTTATAGTTGAAGGAACTAGAACATGTTTAAATAATTTAACATAAAGAGACTGGTGTTCACAAATACTTTCTGTACAGAAGATGGAAAAGGTACTTTCCTTACCTTATGTCTGCTTGTAGTTATGTGCCCTTCTCCCTTGGATACCTATAAGAGTCAGGAAGGAATTCCCCACCACCACTACACACAGTATTGTTGCTGCTTTTTTCTCCTTCCTTTGAGGCATTGATACTTGCTGCATCTCCAGGCAGAATGTGCTTTGCTTCTTGAAGTGTTGAGCTCTCTTAAGTTTCTGCTCAGGTTCCTGTCCCTAATTTTTGCTCTGAGAAGGAATTCTTCTGGCTTAATTGGCAAGAATTTCCTTTTTTAG
>NW_008685576.1:59496-63296 GCF_000695815.1 Acanthisitta chloris | reverse complement strand
TGCCACCCTAATCTGATAATTTCTTGAGCATTTCTTCTTCTTGCATAAATCTAACTCATTGGCAAAAATGCATAGTGAGTATCAACTTAATATCAACTTAACACCATCAAACTGTCATGAGTGCCGCCATAGTTAGTATTTCTTGCAAAGGATTTTGCACCTGTTAGTAATGGGGACATCTTAAAGAGTATGAATTTTTAATAGTTATTGCAGTTATGTTTGGCAGTACCTGTTGTGTTGTTAGTACCACTGAATAATCTGTATCTTCGGTGCTTCAATTCTTTGTCATTACCTGGAGAAATGAGGTGAACTTTTAAAAAAAGACTTATATAATTTAAAAAAAACCAAAACAACCCCCAACATGTTATATTCCTTTAATGTGTAAGGACTTGTAGGTGACAAAAGGAGGAGCAGTCCCTCTAAGTTTTAACCACAGAAGTATTAATAGATAATTGTATTGTTTATTGATAAGAATTATTTTACTTGAACTACGGATCAGCATGCATTACATACTGTCCACTGAAGGCTTTTCATCCATAGATCACTCAAGGTAGGTATACGTTTGCTTTGCTTTGCTTAGGTTGCAAAACTGAAGGAGAGATAGGTTATTTAATATTTCGGTGATCAGTTTTAAAGTTAGAAGTGTTATTTATCTTCAGTAGTGTACACAATTGTTGACTTGGGCAGACATAAGCAAAAATACTTCCTTCCTTGAAGCACAGAGCCTGAAAAGTAGCAGAGTAGGAAGTTAGTATAAAATAAGTAGTTGCATGCTAGTCATATTCTTACAAGTATTTCCTGTATGTACATTTCTTAGCAGTAGTGCTCACTTCTCTTAGTTTACATAGGCAGATTTACTTCAGGCCTTGACATGTTGCTCTTTCTGATTTTCACCAAACCTGTTGAGCTTCACACTCTGCCTGAAAAGTCAAATTCCAGAATATTAAAGGTGACATGTAAAGATGTAACTTAGATTGCCAAAGGTGATGTCATTTGTAATAAGAAAAGCCAGTAAGAAAATGCCAGGTTAATGCTTCCAACAGTAACACTTTGTTTCATGTTTTGTATTTGGAAAAACATGTGGTAGTAAGATATTCCAGAAGCAGTGATGTGTCTCTATGGTTGTCTGCTCATTGTACTTAATGATAGTAGTTTTGGTAATTTGATACTTAAGCCACAAAAAGTCTTTGAATTTTGTTTAAAGGTTCTTTTCTTTTGTAGATAATGATAAAGTTAGGCAGCTGTACCTGAAGGGTGTACCTGTAGACTGTGCTCACAGCTTTATCTGGGACGAGGACATCTGTAAGAACGTCACTGAAAATAAAATCTCAGAGCAGGTAACTAAGTGGGTGGATTGCCACAGAGAAAATGTAAATGGTCCATAGTGTCCATAGAAAGGGACTCTTGAAACTTGTATAAATCCAAGATGGATCAGTAGTTTCCTAATATCACAGTATGCAGCTGACTTGAAGTGTTTTTTTGTAGCCTTTGTATAATGTACTTGCAGAGCCATTATTTGTGATTCAGTTAAAATAAAGCTTTATTGGATTGTCTACAGGATTAAATAGTTATAGGTTTGTTTATTAGAAAGGTTTGGAATTGGATTTTCCTACATCACGACTCATGTGTTGCAAATAAGAGGGATGAAGTAGCACAGAGAGGCTTTGGCGTTTCAGTCACAGATGGGATGATTCTCCTGATAAAAGAGCCGTGGAAGTTGGAAGGAAATAAATCCTCTGGTTCCAAACCAGCACACTGTGCTGTGGGTGTTCTGGGCAGTAACCTGTGATTTGTAGAGAACTTCAAATTTGCTGTTGCAGGTTTGAAATCTCCTATCTTGACATTTTCATTGACAATGGAGGAGCAGCCCATAAAGTGCATGGATAAAAAAGTGATTGAGTCACAAGAGGTAGTAAACTTCTGGCAGCATTGTAATCAGAAAGAGTAAATATTTGTATGGCAGAAACATCTTTCTTAAATGTTCTCTTTATGAAAAGTAGTTTTATGCTCTTTCAAACTAGCTGACATAATGTAAAAAAAGCAGCATGCTTAGAAAATATTACTCTTGCAGATGACAGTTATCAGCACAGTCTTTTTCTATATGACAGTGTTCTTCATGCTGTCATGAAATTTAATGTTTACCTTATAAAACAGAGGGAGTCTGTTTTTTTGTAAATGTGTTCTTAATGTGGTGCAATAGAATTTAACAACTGGTGAGTGATGAAGCCTTGGTGCCAGCATGCTTTATGTGAAACTGTTTCATCACCAAATGTTCTTCCCATCAACCTGGATGTAGCTCAGATTTGCTCCATGTATTGACAGACTGTCTGAAAGCATCTGTTCAGTCTAGTCTTGTGCACAAATCTATAAATATGTAGTTGCAAAACTTGTTTTTCCTCCTTCATTTGTCATGGTTTTTTTGCTCTGGGTTTCAGTACCTGCTCTCCATCAAGGACAATGGAAGTAAGAAGAGGGAAAAAAGGGTGCTTAGTGCTCTTTTCTACAATCATTTTTCATGCCTTGTTGAAGTTCTGATCATATATATAGTGTATTGCTAGTCTGTTGTTCCTATCTATAAGCTCACTTCCTCTCTCTGTCTTGGAAGGGTATCTGGAAGAGGGAAGAATGGTTACTAACTTGTTGGAAATGTCTTCTCAGGATTTGAACCATATGAGAGCACAGTTACTGGTGCCTGGATCACACCTTGATTTGGGTCCTTGTGAATCTAAGATTCCCATACTGTTGGTGCAGCAGCCAGGGAAAATGGCTGGAGAAGATCGACCAGGATGGGGGAGTGGCTGGGATATCTATCTCCCCAAGGGCTGGGGCATGGCTTTCTGGATTCCTCTTGTAAGTGACTTTGATGGCAAATTGCAAGTATAGATGACAATTTTTACAATTTGGTTCAAAATAATTGAGTTTAGAGAGTATACTTCACATTGTGTAACTAATTCACAATTACAGGATCAAAATCCCTCTTTAAAAGGAGGTGTATGAACTGGTTGATGACAGAAACTTGGTCTTGAAAGAAACAATAGTTTTCCATATCTTCTGTTTGGTATAACTGTGCCCACACAGCAGTTTAAAAGCAGCAAATCAGAGTGAGGAGTCAGGAGAGAAAGCTGTGCCATAGCTCTCTCGATTTGTTTCTACAGGCATATGCCTCTAAATGGTGCCTGCTGCTAATCCGTTTCCAGCTTGGCTATCTCCACCAGTCTGCCAACAAATTGATTGTCTCTGATTTGGGAGAGAGCTTGAAACACAAAGTTTGAGCTGAGCCTGAATACTCTTCTGGTACTGTCTGGAGCATCCTGCTTTGCAGGTTTAAGTGGCAGTTTTAATACCTTTCTGCAGCTAAATTTATACTTTTGAATGTGCAGGGGGGATTAATTGCAGTGATGCCTATTATACAGTTAAAATAGATTAGGCAGTGACTATCGGAGTAATGCAACATTCCTTGCAGTGTACAAGATCAGAACCTGTGAAAATCTCTACAGTTTTGTAGATAGTTTTTCAGAATTAAAGACCATGACTACTATTTTTGTTGAAATGAGCATCTAGAACTTTAGAAACCTTACTTAAGTTTATTTTTTTTCTGAAAGCTAAAATGACAGACTTTCAGTTTTTCAAGGCAGTACCTTCTGGAGCATTAGTTTTGTTTCTGCTAGAACCTGGAATGAGTACAAGCATTGCTTTTTGGGTGTTTGGTTTTTACAACAGATATATCGAGGTGTACGAGTTGGTGGCTTGCAAGAGGCATTAAAGCATTCTGAATATCAAAGAATACCTCACACTCCAAA
>NW_008685576.1:0-59476 GCF_000695815.1 Acanthisitta chloris | reverse complement strand
GCAGTTTGCCAAAGAACTGGAAACCAGCCTTCTTGAAAAATTCAAACGGTAATATTAACTTAAACATTGATTGCAGGAATGACAGAAATGAATACTGCGTAAAAATATTCCCTAATTATCTGTTGTTGTGTTCATTTAGACTTGGACTTTGAGATCTTTCACTAATGTTTTAAATCTTAGTACTGTATATATCCTACATATATTTAACTCTGCTAAACAGGGCATATATATTAAACCCTTCTATTCCCAGAGACATACTAAGTTATAGAGCTGAACAAAGCTGCATAACAATAAAATAAACAAAGGTATTTCAAGATCTCTAAGCAGCAAATGAGAGAGGAGGTAGGAGAATGCAAAGGCAGAATATTGAAGTATGTACCAAGTGTTAAAGAATAACATGGATTAAGAGGTATATTACAGTGTCTACTTTTTAAATGTCAGGTATTCTGAAGTTTGCCTTCGGTTTCACTACAACAAACACAGAGCTCTTAACCATGACTATGGAGTAGCTGGAAGTGTTCTCTGCACCAGCTGGTGTTGGTTCTCCCTCTGGCTAGGAGGGATGAGTAGGAGAAGTTGAGAGGAAAAGGTGGTAGTGTCAGTCACAGCATATAGACATTTCCAGCATGGCTGAAAGGGTATGGTAGTCAGAAATACAGCAGTGTTGTCTAGATTGTAACTTTAAAATTCTTTTCAATGAGATTACAAAGGGAATGCACAGTTAACTTTCTGTTCTAAATACTTGATTTTGAAAACGGAAAACATTACAAGACTAGCAGGACAAAGCAGACAGCCTTTTGAAGTGCTAAGGACTGAATAAGGGCCCAGGAAACAAATATTCTTACCTTCTTACTTGATTTATCATTCAGACGTCCACCTGCAAAAAGGGCAAATTATGTCAAGCTGGGCACTCTGTCTCCTTTCATCTGTCCTTGGGGGCAGCTGGCAAAGAACTGGGAAGGAAGAATGAAAGCTTCAGGAGGATTTGTATGTCCTTCTTCCCCACACCCTGAGCACTGCACAACTGAAGGGCATAGCTTTTGTGACCCCAAAGCAGAAGGGGTCAGAGAAGCTTCCCCTGAGACTGGTGAGGTAGAGGAGACCATGGAAATAACAAGTTCTGAAGGTGCCCTAAGGACAGAAGATGTTACAAGGACCCAAGACTTCAGTGAGAGAGGTGAAACTAAAACAAGTGACTTTATTGTTCTCAGGTATGTCTAATGATACACGTGTTATTTCTTTATTAGGAATTATTGAATTGGGGAAAGGAAGAGGTTAGCCTTGACTGTTGAATTATTTGATCCAAATACAGTGAGATTCAATAGTTGTGTCATGGATTGTTACTGTTGAGTGGAAGTCCTGTTTTTCCCCAGCAAACTTGGTGACTAGATGAAGTAAATTCCTTAAATTATCTTAAATTTTGTACTCTGGAGTTAACTGTTTTTAGAGTTGGCATACTCTGGCTGCTTCCACATGGATGGACCTTTTAGAGGCTCATGTTTGTGATTTTTAAACTGTTGCTGTGAAAATCATTTTGCATTCTCTTCCTCTCTAATACATCGCCACAGGTGGTTCTTGCACTCCTTAATGAGGTCTCTAAAGAAACTAGAGAATCCTCTGCATTTCAATGCAACGCATGAGGGCAGCAACAGTGTTTGGAAAATGTCTGAAAGCAGGTCTTTCATTTTTTGTGTAGTTACCAGGGGAAGAAAACACTGGCAGTTCTGGACTGCATTAATGTCTCTGAAGGTTTTAGAGTGATTGTGATTTAACAAGTTCTGGGGTTTTTCACAAGTACTGTCCCCTTCCTTCTGAAGAAAACACATGAATTCCACTCACCCATGTTCTTTTTGTGCTAAGAGTGATACAAATACCAGCTTGGAAATAGAATAGCCCCAAGGCTATTCTAAATTGTGCTTTTGCAAATCTGTGGGGTGCTGGATTTCTGTTGTACTGCTTGTTAATAACTCCCCGGGATGTTTGTTTTTGAAATTTTTTAATAGGAGTGAGAAACTGCTCATGCAGCTATCAGCCTGGTGCTATCCCACTGCTGGAAAAGATCGGCGAATCCGCCTCATTTCTCGACTGGGACAGAAGGAAATGACCGAAGATGTTTTTTTGCCAATCTTGACGAGCTATCCAAGGGCTCTCGTCTGGGTCAACTTGTCGCTCTTGAGAAAGGGGAACCCAGAATTACATGCCATGATTTGCATCCCAACAGAAGATGACTTGCTGCATCTAAGCAAAGACAAACTTTTCTGTGGTCCTCAAGAACCCAAACATCGTGACATATTCAAGGACAAGGTACGGAAACAAAAAGAGGAGAAGAAGAAGAAAAAGGATAACATGAAGGCTGTAGAAGGTGACCCTCCAAATGTTCCAGATAAAGAAACAACTGAGGACCACGAAGATCTCGTTCTTGGTCTTTGGTCAGATGCTCTCCCAGATGTTACTTCCCACTGCTCCAGGACTGTCTTGGGATATGTCACTCGCGGGGATTTTTCTTTGGCTGCAGGCTGTGGAGAAGCACTGGGTTTTGTTAGCGTGACAGGGTTAATTTATATGTTACACAACCAGCCAGCAGATAAAAAAGGGCTCGTTTTGCTAAGGACCCCAGCATCTTTACAGTACAGATTTGCAAGACTTACTATTGAGGTTTAAGTATCATTGCAGTGCAGTAGAATGCCAAAATTACCAAAGAGTGTCTGGTTTGTGTTCTGTGGCCTTTCTGATACGTCTCAAATTTGAGATTGTTCTGAGCCCAAACATCTCTAAGATTATGAAATAGTTAGAAACCTTTTTAGCATTATTCAAGAAAATAACTAATGCATAAACAGACCTAGTATTACTTTTCATGTCTGCATTGGTAAGGATTTCTAACAGGTTGTTAGCATAACTTTATCTCTAAAGAAGTGTATTGTTCATTTTTCTCCTCAGAGCAGTGGATGCTATAACAATACACAGCAAATCATCGTTTTCATTTTATAAGTATTTTTGGTCAGATAGACTGTAACTGTACAGTGCACTTTCACATGTAACTGCATGCAGTCTGATCCAGTATCTATAGCAAGTGGCTTTCCTGATTCCTTGTATCAGAGTACATGTGGCCACAGTGGAACACAGCAGAGTAGAGGAGCCTAGTACAGAAAGCTGAATGCTTAAATGAAATGCAAATAAAATAGAGTCCAGCTATAAAATTATGAATTACAGCAACTGGAGCTTTTTTAATTTAAATGTCTCTCGTCTGGCAGGTAACAAGCCTTTCAGATGCAAATGGGCTGGTGGTGGGTGAGCATACGTTTTCTGTTAATAATAGGGGATATTTTTGTTCCTCAAAATAAGAGTTTATTTTTGTATGGAATGTGCTAGGATTGAAGGTTTCTTCATGTTATGGTACAGTTTATGAATATTGTTTGGTCATAAAACCTGTAAACTGTGCTGAGGGTTGAAGGGAAAAAGGTGTTTGATTTGACTGGGGCAGTGTGGGTAGGTTGGTTGGTTTTGGTGTTTTGTTGGGCATTTTAATGATAGCCTTAAGCGTCTAGTCATTCTTGAGTTAAGCGGCTTGAAAACAAGTTTACACTGTAGTTTAGTCAATAATACACTGTATAGCAGCATGATACAAATATATGCCAGTTGGTAAATTTACCCTGAAATGATCATGTGCAAATAAAAATGTAATCTATTCTTGAGTCAGGAGTCTACTGACTAAGCTTGATTCTTAGAGAAATTAAATATGGATCAGTTAATGACTTTGTCTTTCTAAATATCAGTCTGCAAATTAATTCCCTCTCTCACAGTTTTGTTTGGAAAAGTCTTAACTGAATAGATTAATGTTGGCTGGAGTTGTTGGAGGAAGGATTTAGTGTGCCCTACTCCCAGGATTATTAAAATTTAGGACCGTTTTTGGATTTAATATGGCACACACATGGGAAAGGGGGGAGAAGATCTCCAATTGCAAGGGAAGTATTGGAAGTGGGGCTGGATTTTTGGAGTTTTTTTGGTGGTTTTTTTTCTTGAAGTGCTCAGAAGATAGATTGCAGAATGTGCCACCAGTGGGAGTTATGGTGGCATGAGAGACAGAAAGATGCAGCCTCCAGCACAGCTTGGACTGCAGATCCGTGAGAAATCATGCTGGATGGCTCCAGCCCTGCTCACCTTTGATGCACCTGATAAAGCAATCATCATCCCAGAAAGGTCCTGAGACACATCTGCAGCAAAGCCGGCAGATGGCCCCAGAGGAAAAACCTTGGTGCTGGCAGAGCTGGGATTCACACGCTCCTGGCCGTGTGACTGAGTGCTGCAGTCTGTAGGTATGTGTGAATAAGGAGCCTCTTAAACGTTACAGCCTGGCTGCTCTGATCAAGTTCTCTCGTGGTAATAATCCTGGATTTAATGAATCTTTTGAATTGTAAGCCTGATTGAAATACTTCTAGGATCATAGTTTCCAGAGCTGTGCTTCATGGGAAGAAAGGAGAGGAGGTGATGTTTATATGGCTTTTCCCCCCAGACACCTCCTTCGTCTTCTTAGTAGATACATATTTTCTTGCCTCACTAGACCTGGCTTGTATGTGAGAAAGAGGAGAAGCCCCCCACCCAAGCTATCATTTTTTCTTTTCTGCTTGTAGATCTTTTGTTCACTGAATCTTTCCCAGGTTTTTATTTTTTAAAAAGACATCTGGAGTCTTTTTTCCTTTTCCTCCTATTGGTAATTTCTGCCAGGTTTTCATTTTGACACTTCCTGTTACTTTTCTTTGATTTCCATTCTCTATTTTTGATTTATGATCCTTGTCTCTGGAGAGCCAATGAACAGAAACCGGAGTCCAAGAGCATCCTGTTCTGTATAACTTGTAATATTGTTACACAGTTGTTTTCCTTTAAGTCAATGATTTATGCATTAAGACTTCACTCCTTGTAAAATGCACTGCAAACCCGATAAGTTAAAAATGCTCAAAACTCTCAGCCAACGTTTGTTAGAAAAGTACCGTGACTTTATGTAGCTGCAAGGAAATTTTTATCTGTGGTTGCAATTTCCAGATTCTGAGCGTCTCAAGGGTGACTTAGTCATAAAAACCATGTCAACGCCGGATAATCAAACTGTGGATAATTAAACCTGTGTTATCTGTGCATCAGCTGTGCAGTATGTCTGTGTTCATCGTGTCGAATCAGGTGTAGTTTGCAGCACACATCTGTTCTTGCTGCAGTTGCTGCCCGTTGGTTAACTACCCCGGAGCATCTGGATCAGCTCCCGTGGGCTGTGATACATGAGCATTTTTGGGAACCTAGGAAGCTCTCGCTCAGTGAGAGCAGCTCTCACAAGTTCGCTGGCTCCCATGCTGTTCTCCAGATAACTTTCTCAAAATGGATGCCAGCACAAACCCTTAGCTCTTGTTCCGTGCTTGGCAAGAGTTTTTGGAAGCTGAAATGAAGCACAGAAAGCAACTTTGGCATTCTCTGTAGCAATGTGAAGAGCTTGAATGGTAATGCACTGCTCCTGTAGTTCTTTCTTCGGCTCCTGAGCAGCTGTCTTAAGTGCTGCGTTGACTCACCTGGTGAAGGGTCTTTTCCTGGTCTGAACCATGACTTACATGGTTGTTGCCTGCTGTGTTGAGAGGCATGGTAACTAATGGACCTGCCAAGCTGAGAGTCTCTAAGATAGGCATTCTTTACCATTGCAAATCCAGAAAATGAGGTTGCAGAGGAGGGTGGTGATTACTTTGTGGAATGAGGTGAGGTGGGACTGTGGCCAGATTGTTGTATGTTTGCTATAAAGATGATCAGGGCAATCTGTTTAACAGCCTGTAAGTAACAGAAGAAGTTACCTGGCAGAAAGGCAGTTGGGGCTGTTGAAACAAATCTGGGAAAATACTTGACAGGGCGACAGACTGCTCAGTGGAGGTAGATGCCTTGGGGGACCATGGCACATACAGACAGAGTTGTCAAATGCAGCACGACAGTTTTCTTTCAGTGCTCTAAATCTGGAAGAGCCACATATGTCAAACCTGATCTATTCACATGTCCATAAGAGGTAGGTAGTAGGAAGAGAGCTTGGGGGAGTAAACTACCAAAGGCAGGTTTCTGAAGCACTGAGAAAAGCAATAGCATTGTTCTATTTTCCGCTAATACAACACGCACACAAAACCTCCACCCAAAATCTCATGCTTCTAAGTGCTCTTTCCAGAGGGCAGCAATACAACAGCACCCACAGTTTACCTCTTGCAAATTCAGCTCGGCTGTACTAGAATTCTTTGTGAACACTGGTCTCATCAAATCCCTGCAAGAGCAAGTAAACTTGTACTGAATAATGAGAACTCAGAAAGGACAGAGGAGATGGGCTGAAACCATTTTGTGGCAGCTTTGAAAGTCAGAGCCAGCTTGTTCAGGACAAAATAAAATTAATGAGTTCAAGGTAGTTTGCAAAATAGGTGGAGTGATGAACAAAATGGACAAAACAGCTTTAATTTATTGCACTGGGTCTCTTCTAAAAGAAATAGTTTGTTCTATTGTAGGAAAAATGCCTGCACAGAATGGTAATTTTTTTTACATTATTACTTTTTTAGACACTCCAAGATGTGCCTAACATGTACCAGCATCAGCTTGCTTGACACATTTTAGCTGTCTTCTCATCCTGGGCTTACAGCAGTGCTGCTATTCTGACAGCCTTGCACAGCTAAGCCCAGTTCTTAAGAAACAGAATCAAAAAGATATCCAGGACACAGCAAAAGTAAAGCAGAGAATGCAAAAGCACTATGAAGGAAGAGAGTGACTCAAATTTCATGATCCAAATATGAGAGGATTTGCTGTAATTTCTAGAAAGGATGGTGCAATTCAATATTTCATTTCATCTCAAGATCAAAAAAATAGCCGGGATGAGAAAGCTGTTTCAGCTCAGTCCTTCCCTCAGCATCCTGTTTCTTAGTCCAGAAAATGTTTTCTTTTAAAAATAATATGATGGTTGTGATGGATGGGAGAGCTCAAGCATCTGCAAACCCATGTGCCTGTCAGGGCTCACTCTCATTGTTCCTCTGAATTTCTGGATTTGTTCTTTTTTTCATATTGGGTAATATCAAAGACTTTTTTATTATTATTATTGTATTTTAGCAAAAGGCTGAAATTAAAACAAACTTGGACAGACAAAACCCAAGTTATTTGGAGCTTTATCACTCAAAACTGTGTTTAAATGCCACCTCAGGAATAAGCCACCTCCTCCTCCCCACCTGAGACATCTCTGTTGTTTTAACTGTGGCTCTAGTGATGAATCCTGTGTGTCTACAGTTGTAATTAATTATAAATACCACACATGCTCTTCTGAAAAATCTTCCCTGGGTTGTACCAGGTGTCATCCAAGGCTGCTTCACCCATGGGCAAAGCCAGTTGGGTGAAAAAGAGGCATCACACACGTCAAAGTCTGTTACTGTTCCTTAGCACTCCAAAAAATCTGGAATACGTGCACAGAAGAACAAATTGTAAATCTGCTATTAAAAATACACTTTTCAGATGGGCAGTTGCTTAACACAGTGATTTTTAATAATTTTTTCTTAAATTCATGTGGAAGTAGTTTTGATAACAGACCAGAAGGGATTAAAGGGTTAATGGTAGATAATTTATTTTCCTGTCAGACAAAATGTCTTACAGGAATCAATTGCATCCAGATTTTTTTTGAATATTTTTGCAATGAAATAATTCATTTAAATTAGTTGGCAAATATATGAAGGAGGTTCCAAATGAAGGCATGAAAATGTATGAAATTGGCTGAGAACTGTAACCTAACTTGTTGGGGTTTTTTCCAAAGAGAAGCAGATGAAAATAAACATTAATGCATCATAGTCCAAGGAAAGTCTTAAAAGAGAATTAATTAATTCTAATTTCCATTAGTCTTTTTAAGACTTTCACTGAGGTACTGTATTTTGAGGCATTCATGATATGTATTCACTAGAATAAATTCTTTAAAATACAAAAAATTAGCTGTAGTTTCTGTTAATGTCTTTAAGAACTTACTTTTATGCCTATAGGTAGCATACAGTGGCACAAGTTGTAAAACGGCAGCCCCAAAACTACAGATTTCTGTGGCCCCTGAAGTCTCCCCAAACTTGATGCTGGGACACAGGAGGTTTCTGGGGCTTTGTGTGCAGCCAGCAGCAACCAGCTGGGACAGGCACTGGAACCTGAGAAAACAGCCTCAGTAGACATTGCTCCTGGAACAATATGACAGCACGTTCAGTCAGAAGCTGAGCTGTGGAAGCGACTCCTTCCCGTGCTGATGGCGAAGCTCTGGAGTCCTTTGATGCTGGAGGGGTAGTGAGTCTAACAAATAGCTCAGACATCCTAATACTTGCACCTGGGTACATGTGCCAAAAATAAATAAATAAATTTTTTAAACATAAAGCCCCCACAACTTTCCTTTTTTTAGGTTAGTAGACATGCAGAAGACTAGCTTTACTCCTTTTTGGATTGTCCAACAAACCCAGAAATATCCAGAAAACAGCAATTCCCTGCCTGAAGGCTTATTTCTCACATCATATGCAATCAACCCCTTTTTTGTACAACACACTGGTGTAAAGCTGGAGCTCACCAATGTTACAAGATGTTGCTGCTGTGCAAGTGCTTGCACATGGCCAAACACACGTGACACACAAGGTACAAAGCTTTCTAATGAACTTATATTTAAATCTCTGCATCTTTTGCAGCAAATAATTTTCTTTGATTGCCTGAGAAGCAGAAGAGGCATGACACAACTTCAAAATCATAATCATAGAATGGTTTGGGTTGGAAGGGACCTTAAAGATCATCCAGTTCCAAGCCCCCTGCCATGGGCAGGGACACCTTCCACTAGACCAGGTTACTCAAAGCCCCATCCAACCTGACTTCCCCCATGAGTTTGTACTCAGTGTCCTTGCCATTTGGTGTGGAATGGTTTATCTCATGACAGCTTTCCTGTAGAAGTGCCATAAAGACCACAGAAGAGGGGAAAGCCTATATCTATGCTGTATCTGTGTTTTAAATTTCACTTTGATCCTAGTCTGAGTAAACCTTGGCCTTCAGTTTGAAACACTGTGTGTTTTTTTTATTCAGGTTTCCTTCTGAAAAAGACCATCAAAAGCTGCAAGATTACTGTCCCACAGTACAAAGAGGGATGCTGTTAGTCTGGCCAAGCAGCTATGAAGAATATGCAGGAAATATAGCATAAATTAATTTTTCTCTAAATGTTTTCTACAGTCAAGATCCCAGGCTATTAAGTTAACTTCAGGGACTACAAAGACAGTAACTTGAAGTCCCAGGACAATAGCCAGGTTTCATGTGGTCTTCAGGGATGGGAACAAAAAAACCTCACCAAACACAGTAACTTCCCTTTCACCATTGAAAACAGTGAGTTCCACACGTCAGCTGGATTTCAGAGTCTATTAAGCAGTATGAGAGGTCACTTCTTCTATCTGCAAGGTCATTAAATTGATGACCATTAAAAATTGATTCTTACCCAGATCCAGTTGTAAAATTAATTTGCACATTTTCAAGGACATAAATTACCCTATGGGGACTTAGACTTGGAGAAGATAATACAAGTTGTATTATCTGTTTCCTCCTCTTCAGTCCTCAAAATGCTAAGACCACTGAGTATTGAAAAATATTAAAAGCTTCAGCCAATCTCCTGACAGAAGTTTGAGTCTCCTTCTCAAACAGGAGCTAAATAGGGTTGCTGACCTCACAGACAGGATATACTTTTATCCCATAACATAAAATTGTAGAAAACCCTTAAAAGATTCTCCTTTGAACTTTGCTATCATTAAAATTTCTTTCCTTGAGGATAACACCTATCTTCTTTCACAGATTGTAGTAGGCGTCTTTCTGTTAACTGGGCATTCTCCTGTATGTACCTTCATTTTTTGCCATGGTAAAACCTTTTCAAGTGAAAAATATAAGGGAGAAGAATGAAAAGCAGATATTTTTTCCTGAGCCTCTAGACATCTGGGTACTTTTTCTTAGATATGATGCAATGTATCTTGCAGAAAACTCTATGGAGTATGGTTTTTCCAACAAATTAAAATACAAATGTAAAAAAAAACAAACCACCACAAAACAACAAATACTTTTAATAAATTTTCTGTTTCAACTTTCAGGTCCTGAAATACACTTGGATAAACTGTCAGAGTGCTTCTCTTCCCTAAGTCTCTTTTGGGCACCAGCATATACTCTGAATTGATTCCTTGCCTCTAAAGAATAAAACCATCAATCTCTATATCCTGACACTTTAAATTAAAGCTGAAGGGAAAAAAGTAGTGATTGGCAGAACTTGGAGAAGGAGCCAGGAGTGCCAGCTCATCCAGCAGAAAAAAAATCATGCCAAACATTTCCTGGTCCAAGGAAACCAGACCAAAACTCTCACTATAACATCCATCATCAACAGAAACAAAAGCTGTTGCATTTCTGAGTGTGTTTCAACTTAATGAAGGGACAAGCAACCAAAAGGAAAGAAAAAAGAGGAACCCCCAACTGTGACAGCACATATGAACAACATCTCTTCACTAGGGAAATAAAGCACTGAATTAAAATTTATGGCTTCCCAGTAGCATTACAAACCCTGGGAACAGTGAATGTTTTGTTCCTTCCCAAAATGACAAGTGTTAAGATCATAAAATCAAACTCAACTGGAGTAGCAAATTAATTCTAGACTATCTAGTTCTTGCAGGCTGTGTCATGCCAAGTGGAGTTGATGGTTGGTTGCCTAGGGTAGCAAAATATTAGGAATAACACAGCATTTAGTGGCTGCTCCTTACGAGCATTCCTCTGAGAGGGGAGGGAGGTGTGTTCATGTGTTACTGTGCTTAGCACAGCAGAAACCCTAGAATTGAGTCAGTCCTGAGTGTTGCCTTTCTAGCCAACTTTCCAACAGCAATGAACTAATAGTATTTCCAAAGGTTAACATTTCTGTAACTTTGCCAAATGGTAGGGTCATGCCCTGTTTTTCTGCTCATACAATTTACTTCCCTCATTTTTTTTTTCTCATGACCTTTCCCCCACTATTTGCCACCATTCATTTTAGCCCTTTCCTGTATTGCTACAGACCTGTAACATACTTCATATTAGTGTTTTGCTCTTTCCACAAGGAAGGGCTGCAGAGCTGCTGTAACTGTAATGAGTCAGCCTAAGCCTTAGCTACTAACCATGCAGCAAACAAGGTAGCCTCTTAACTTCAGATGCGTGAAGGTTACTTGTGTGTCCAGTGTGTTCAGGCTTAAATATGGTTTTCATGAAATATTAACTTGCCAGCAGTAAAAACTATGCAGACATTGCCCTTCTGTTTAACCCTTACCATTTGGAGCACATCCTCCCACCTTTTTCTTTTCAGTGAGGCAACACTGCATTCATCCTAGAAGAATGTGTTTCTAAGATCCTTGACTCTTGATAAGGAGACCGTCACCACTTTCACTGGCTGAAGTTACTGGATACAGGTGTCCTGCCCTCTGCTATAGCACCTCCTGGTTGTGGCTGGAGATGGGATAATGAGCTGGATGCATCACTGGTGTTATCTGATGTTGTAGGTCTTTCAGAAGTTTGGTAGTCCTTCAGGATTGGAGGATAAGCAACACATGGTTTTCACTCTCAGAAACTCTTCCCACCAGGTCTGAAACTTTTTCTTAACAATGTTTCTTGCAAGTATGGTGTTTTAATCACTCCTCCTTCGATGTTATGTGCTATTCCTGATACAGCTGATGTGATGTCTCAGAGGCCCTAAAGAGATTCTGTCTTCTGTGCTTCTGTGCCACCTCCTATCACAATAAAGCAAAATGCACTGAGGATATATCAGGTATTTACAAAGTAGAGATTCCACTCTTAGCCAAAAGAAAGTAAGAGACGCAAATAAGAGATGATCCCTGTCCGAAGATGTCGCTTTTCTGTGCAGGTCTCTCTGGAGATGGCCAGTATTTACTGTATGCTTGTCCTGTTTATTGGGCTCTATTGTTCCCTAATTCTCAGAGAAATGGATCTTCAAAACTGTGACCATGTTCTCTAGTTAGATGTCCAACTTGCTTGCATTTTCAGAGCACACTGCATTTTTTGTAGCCCAACAGTCCTTGCAGGTGGCACAGGAGAAGAACTTACACAGTGACCAGGAGATGTCCCACAAACTTTGGTGAATCTCCCATCCGCAGTCAGCAGAAGGCCAAATGAGTCTTATAGGGGAGACCACTACTATACAATTTTGTGATTGCAAAAGTTCATCCTGGGTGTGGAGTTCGATCTTCTCTCCAGACCCTTGGCCTGCTGAGATTGTTTATTTCTGGGGATGGCAGTCCTGCACAGGGCAGTTTGCTGCACAGAAATCCATCAGGTACACGTTTAAGGAGTGACTGAGACAGTAACACCCTACCCCACAAGCTCCTTAGGTGATTTCCAAATCCTTGTAACTATCCAGTAAGCAACAAAAATTTCCTCTGGGACCCAGCTCTTTGTTGCATTCCATAACCATATTTCCATAGCAAATGTCACTGCCTGGTATTGCCTCTTGCTTTGAAGTCCTGTGTGGATGGTTGAGGAAGGCAGGGAAAATGATTTGAGTGTATTTTTACAATGAGGAGAAGGGGATTATTCTTCACTTCCCACTCATGCAGTAATGGCTGCACTTTGCTTCCTTTCTTCTGGTGAAGGATATGTTCCAAAACAAACAAAACCGCCGAGCTGCAGGCAGCCACGATGCCAGGAAATCTGGAACAGGGAGGCAGCAGTTTCTTAACATTGCAGACTCAGAGTGAGGTTACAACCAAAGCTTTTTCACTATGTTGGTTTCTGTTCTCACCCTAGGTTTTCATATAAGCCATTGCCTAAATAACTTACATGAAGACAAGCAACAGGAGAAGGATATGTTGGTTAAAGGAAAGGGGTATTTTGGATATCCCAGGGTGCTCCACAGGAGGTGCAGGAGAGGCAGAGGAGCTGTGCGGCACGATCATCCGCAGGTGCCAAAGGATGAAGGGACCAACAGGGACAAACAAGCTGAGAGGCTAAAGGTGCTGGGGCAGGTTAGTAGGAAGCCTCATGTGAGGAGGGACTGTGAGACAGCTGGTGGGGGATGTGCCTCTGAGACAGGGGAATGTGCCATCCCAGCTGACCCGCTGGCCCCGGTCCCACCTGCCTGGTGCTCAGAGCCTGGCCCACCTACCCCCACTGTGCATCAGCTCCTCACCACAGTCAACAATTTTTCAGTTGCTTTTCAAACTCAAACTTGGGACTTGTATTTTAGCTTGAAGATAAACATTTTGAAAGCTGTCTTCTTTCTCACAGTGCCGGCACAAGTTGGTTTTAATTATCTTAGGAAAGCTTTCCTTGCCCAGGCCAATTTGTTCACTGTTTGTCTTGTGGAGCTGGCCTATAAAACAGCTTTTAGGGGTTTATTGTATAACATTATCAAGAAAGCAATCTTTGAATAAAACTGAAATCACTTATAACGATCCTTTTTTTTTCTTTGCAAATAACTTCATAGAAGCCAAATGATCGCAGCTGACCACCCAAACCTGCTGGAACATGCTTGCTCCAAATGAAAATGTTTAGTTTTAGTCATGTTTTAATCCTAAAATGTTTCAAGTGATGATTTAGGCAAGAAAAAGAAAGTTCTTCCTCTAGGGGAATGATATGGGCGAAGCAAGAATTCTTCATTTTTCAGAATTATATATTTTGCAGTCAGCAATGCAGAGTGATCAATGCAGAGACAAGCAAGTCATGCTCTTTGCTAGGTTTATGCCGTTTTACACACAGAGACATACACACGTGCAAGTACTCTTAAAGACAGAAAGTGATTGGGAGAGAGAAGAGTGGCAATTATTACACCTGGTTTTATTATTGGTTTTGCTGTACAGACTCTGAACCATGTGGGTGTTGATGGTTGACTTTTTAAGAGACTTAATGAAAGCTATCTTTGGACATTTTGACATTCATAATAAATGTGCTACTCATTTAGAGGAATTCAGTTATCTTAGACACTAACAAAAATTTAAGTTCCTTTTTTTTCTTTGACATATTTCTGCATTATTCTTTATCAGAGCTAATGCCAGTATTTTTCAGATGACTAATTTTATTGCTCCCCTACAGACAAAGGGAAAAGAGTATCTTTCCTAAGTGCTCCTCAAAAAGGACAGAAAAGCAAGACCACTGTAAGTAGAGAAGACTTCAGGATTTGCATTTTATTGTTAATTATAGTCAATGAATTTAACAATACTGTTTAACTTCAGAGAAGAAGCTAGTGAAAACTGTTTATTTATTAGCAATACAACAGCACTGGATTTAATTTCTTTTTAATGTAGGAGCATCTTGTTCTGACAGCCACATGAAGTGCCACCACAGCACCCTCCAGACTGCAGTAGCAGGGTCACAGCCAAGCCAAATTCAGCTTGGAGAAGAGAAAGTTTTATGGAGACCTCATAGTAGCTTTTCAGTATTCTGAAGGGGCTACAGGGGAGTCAGAGAGGGACTCTTTGTTAGGAACTGCAATGATAGGAAAAGGGGTAGTGGGTTCAAATTGGAGGGGAAATTTAGGCTAGATATTAGGAAAAAGGTTTTTACTGTGAGGGTGGTGAGACACTGGCACAGGTTGCCCAGGGCCGTTGTGGATGCTCCAACCCTGGCAGTGTTCAGAGCCAGATTAGATGAGACCTTGAGCAGCCTGGTCTGGCGGGGACGTATCCCTGCCCATGGCAGGGAGTTTGGGACTAGATGATCTGTAAGGTCCATTCCAACCGTGAAAATTCTGTGATCTTTCCCCAGTGGCCGAGTTCTTCCACTTCCTGAAGACATAGCTAATGGGCTCCAGTTCAGAGTGGGAAAGGATTTCAGCTTGGACTTTAAAACTTCACATTAATGTTTTGACCACTAAGAGGTACCTGGAGCACTGTTAACCCTGACTTCATTTAGGCCATAGAAAGCAAATTGTTTTGTAAAGTGCTGTGTCCTCTGAAGCCATGCCCACTTCCTGGGCCTAGGGCTTCAGGGCACCCTCCCAGTGTAGCTGGTGGATGGGGCTATGCAATGGTCCTTAATCTGCTTTGAACAATGAATGAGATTAGTGGAGGTCTCCCTTCATCGACAGTGAAGGCAGTGTGAGGATGTGCTGTGTAATGGCATTGGCTTTGGTCCATTCAGCTGGCAGAACTATGCAGCATGATGGCAAGTGGCTGGGGGAAATGCTATTTTTTACTCACCATAGTCTTTGCAAAATTACTTTGTCTGTGCTGTAAGTGTTTAAGAAATGTGCCTGGGAAGTATATGTCCAGGATGATTCTTGAACTCATGTGAGGACTTGTTTGACATAAGTGAGATTCATGAAAGACTCAGCTCAATTAAGCATCTGCAGCATCCGACCCTGAATCAGGGAGGAGGAGGCTGATGTTCAGGCTGGCAAAATTGCCCAAGACCTCTCTCTCCTTTCCCTTCCCCTTCAAGGCTGCCCTTTTGGGTTCCCAAATGAAGACTTTGCTGACTGCAGCTGGAGATTAAGGAAACGCAATAGACAGGAAAGTAAGAGTCTATCTCTGGCACAGCCTATCTTTTTCTAGTCTGGATGGAAAAGAAGACGAAAGTCCACGGAGCACTTGACTGAACAACAAATGGCATAAGAACAAATGCAGTGAAAGGGAATGCCAAGGTTGTCATCCCTCATCAGCGGTTTGGATGGGTTTCCTCCTAGGAGAAGTGCTCGGGAGGCTCAAGGCAGGACCTTGTGCAGGAAGCAGGTGGTTTGCTTTACCAAGAGCCATGTGTAATGGCCAGGGAGCTGTGTCACACACCAGCCAAGCTACAGCAGATGGGCTGCAGTTTGCTCCACTCAAGGATATTTTTCATGTTATGTGTGGAAAAGAGCAGTAACCCTTGTTTGTTATATGAGGTCTTGTAGGACTTTGTTTGGAAAAGAGCCATTTTTGAGATTAAAAAAAAAAAAGCCATTAAAAATCTGAGTCACTGTAATCACATTCAAAGTGTTCTGACAGGACCTTTTATTTGCAAAGATTTCACTATTAAAAGCAGCTTGGTTTTTTTTTTTAATTAAGAACTCCACCACAAATTATCTCAGGCTAATTGAGGTGACGTTACTGATTTGTTATTTGAAATTCATAAGAAAAACCACCCCAAACACCTCAAAACATTGGATTCAAACTATTCACAGTACAAGGCTACCAGCAAACTAGTTGTGCCTGCTCTGTGGTGTAACACAGGACCTTGAGCTGTAAAAGCACCACAACATTCCCTCCAATGCAAATGCACTTCAAACCCTGTATCCCCAAAAGGGCTGTGGAATACTCATCCCTTGTGTAAGGAGAAGTAGGACCAGAAGCACAGGGTACACCCAGGAGCTGGACCCTGTACAGAACCTCTGGCACCTCAGGGTGGGGACATCCACAGCCTGAGCAAATGCCTGATCACCTGAAACGGCCAAAGAGGCCAGGCCTGGCATACACATCCGACTACCCTTTGGAGTTTGGATGTCCCATTCAGCACTGGCAGGTACTTGTGTCCTCACGGAGAGCAGATGCCCAAAATGCTGCTTTCAGAACACATGGTCACTGAGAGGCTGTGAGCAGTGAGGGACAGAGTGAGCACAAGCCTTTCTGTCATCTATAATAAATATCAGCGTCTTTTCTCTCTGATGCACCATCACCATCCTTGAGAAGAACAATGGCTCTGGGAAGGGCCTCTCCACATCCAGGCACCCTTTCCAGAGCCTATTTACTTACCACACCTTAAACAGTCACTGAATTAATCACCCTCCTCCCAAATTTGGGCTGAGCTCTGAAATCACTCAGGTACTGAAGAAAGGGCAGCTCTGTGATGTTGCTTATTACTACTGTCAGGTGCCACCAGGTCAGACCTTGGCCCAGAGGGTTTCAAGGTCACCTGCTATGCTGGAACTCTTGGGGACCTCTGAGTAGGGGCACTTACTCTTTGGACCACCACCGAACTCAGCAATGAGTCAGACATCAAATCACTGAAGATAATTGAGGCTGCTGCATATCTGAGCATGCAAAACAGCTGATGTCAAATTATAGTGTCAAAACAAAGCGTAGGCACTTCCCAGGAGAGGTGGCAGGACTGCAGCTGTGGGAAGAGGGGAAACCAAGCACCCGATCACAGTGTGCTGGGTCTGGTCCAGTTCTGTGCTACTTCTTCAGTGCTCATAGGATATGACTTTTACTTTGTATCTGGCCAAATGCAGACACTGGGAAAATGGAGAGAAAGCAGAAAACAGCCGCAGAAAACAATTTGAGGATTGACAGAAATATCTGATGGTGAGAGACTTAAAAGGTCCTTCTCTTTGGCTTAGCAAAAAATACAAGTTATCATACTGTATTTTACTAGAGGGACTTACCGAGTGCTTTAAATCATTGGCAAAAGACAAATAGCTGCAAGCTAAATCCAAACAAGTTAAAATAGACAAAAGGCAGAGTTCAAAAGCAAACAATGACTCATTGCTAGTAAGAAATACTAATGGCATTGGTGGTTCCTCTACTTAGACTAGTAGGAGAGGATGGGTTGCCTTTTTCTATAGATGGGCCAAAGGGTTCACACAGAAGTGTTTAGAGAAGGTTGCCTGACTTGACCTGCAAAGGAGGCCAGGCCAAAGGATGTAAAGCTGCCTTCTCCTATCAGCAACCTCTGTTATTCACACTGCTGCATCAAATCCTGCAGCACATCCACACACCCAAAATCCAGTCAGTATTGTCAGGACATGCAGTTAGTTAACTGTTAAATATTATCTGGAAAAAATAAACACATGGGTAACTGTGATACTTAGTAAATCATATTCCTCAGCTTCTTTCCCTTGTAAAACACAGAACAGCTGTTTTTGGAAAACTGAATAGAAGCTGCAGTAGTTTGTCATGTTCTGTTGCTGTATGATGTGTTACCAGCAGTGACCTTCAGTTACAGGTAAGAACTGCCTAATTGGTAGCCTCTGTGCCACACAAGCTTTGCCTCTTACTCTTGGCTGAGGGTATTGGAGGACATTAGACAGTATAAAGCTCTGGGTCTGGTACACATCTATTTAAACTCACAAAAAAACTTTTTTTTCAGCTGGAGAGAAAAATCCTGATCTTGTGTTCATGCGGCTCTGGATTTACGCCCACAAGCTATCAAATGGATGACAAATGACAGTGCTCTTACTTCAACCACTTTAATGATTCTGGCAAAAGACATGGCATCAGTATCCAAAGATTTCATCTAGGCAAGGCAATGCCTATTCCAAGAGTGGAAATCTCCAACTGGAGAGCTGGCAAGTTCATGTTTGTGCTGGAGGCTTAAATCAATCATTTCTACTTTTCCCAATGTGATTTAGCAAAGTACAGAAATTGGCTCCTTCATCAATGGCCACAGGCCACTTTTCATGTTTAAAGTATTAGTGCCATGGACTACAGTGATATATTGGCTTCATGTAAAGCACTCAATGTTAGAACCACCTGTTTGATCATTTCTTTACAGTAGCTCTACTTTGAAAACTGTCCACAAATGCCTTGTTGACACTGCCAACAAGGAGTCCAGGAGACCACTGTAGATTAGTGGTCACCTGGAGTCATTCCCCTGTGTTCATGAAAAACTCTCCTGCCACCACAACACATTTCTGAGTCTGCTGCAGAACACTGTCTTCCTCATTGTTACCTTGTGAACTGACACAAATTCCCCTGGCACTAATGCCTGAGTTCATTAGCAATCACAATGCTACTGCAGATTTGTACTATGAAATGCACTTTGAAAGGCTTGGACAACTTTAGGGGCCTAACTGTGAAACTGGGATTTAGATTAAATAAGAAATCTACTCGGCAGTCACCTAAGCTTTTATTTAGGCCTGAAAGTTTCTGAGGTACTCATGATTCTGCTTATGTGGATACCAAAACATGTCCTTGCTTACTCTGGAGGGAATCAGAAAGTAAAGGGAATGTAATCTAAGACTGTAGGTTTGCACAACTTCCTTGTAGGGCAATACTCTATAAATACTTACCAGGTCATGGGAATATCCTGGAACTGTATCTTCTTATCAGAGTAATCCTGTGGTGCATACCCACCACACAGTCTAATTTGGACCCAACAAGAGCTCTGTGTGGAATACAGTGCATACCCAAGAAGCATTGATACGATGCTCAAGGCATCACATTTAGCACGTCTTAAAAATGTACATGTGCAGCCTAAGGGACAAGACCGCTACAAGTGCTCTGAAGAGATTTAAGACATGAAAAGAGGACAAGGATCCTTTCTAAATGACCATGAGCACTTAGTATGTAGTGTGTATTTGCCAGTGCTGCCTCCTTGTATGTTATAACTCAATGGTTGCTTCATCCAGGTGCTTGGAAAGTGCCTCTACACATCTCCCAGCTTCAAAATGCTGAAACATCCCCCATCTGCCAAAAGAATGTCATATTTCCTCTCCACTTCTCTAGACAGAGAATAGTCATCCTTCACCTCCCAATCAGTAGTAAAAAAAAAAAAAACACAACAAAAAAACCCAAACTAAAACCACATACACAAATATATGGAATCATTATTCACTGATGTCCCTGGTTCTATCCCAGAACCCAGAAACTTTGCAAATACAGGATTTCTCAAACTCTTGAGAATCAAAAGCACTAAACATTTCTGTATCTTTTGCTCCTGCAGTGGCCTCAGTTTGTAAATCTTGCAGCTTGGCTCTCCAATAATAATTATGGTAGCTAGCCACTATCTCCTTTGGGCTAGTTGCTAACACAGTCCAGCTGATTTCTGCAGAAGGAATAAACAAACAAATTTGAACAAGAAAAATGCCAAGACTCGGAGGATGGTAGCAAAAGGGCAAACTGAAAGACAGCTCAGTCTAATTATCTGCATTCAAGTGTTATCAGAGACATTTTTCTCTGCAAGCAGCAAATGATCCTGCATAAAGTGGGTTGGAAGGACAGACCACAAGAGTGAGACCATTTTGAGTTCAGAAGACTTTTCAGTCCACCCTTCCAGCACCGTTTATGCACCTTATATCAAACAGTCAATGGAAAGAAAAGAATTAGTCCTCAGAATGGTTTGTAGTCAGACATGTGTCCAGGATTCTAGTTGGGACACTGCTGGTGCCACAAGTTGCCCATCTCAGCCCCACTTGGGGCCACTCAGTGTTCACTATGCATAACCTGAGCCTGGCTCAGGCTTTTGCTTCCGGAGTCAGACACTTCCTAGAAGCTCATAACTGCATTTGGGGCATGGTTATATATGAAGAGTGACCTCAGCAGAATGCTGAGAGAATCACCTCAGTAGCACAGAAATAATGTAACAGTTCCTCCTAAACAAGGGGCGTCTCACTCCCTCTCCTTGTTTTCACATCCTTCCCACCATACACTCCAGTAAGCCTAACTGCCTCAACTCAGGGAGCCATCCTAGCAAGGAGAAGGATGTAGATGGTTTCTGAAGGATGGGTGAGCTGAACGAGCTCACAGGGAGCCACAGACCCTCACAGCTGGGAAAAAGATAAGCCTTTTAGCAGTACTGAACCATTCAAGCAGCTTGCCAGGTGCATGAAACTACAGCTTCAAAGCACAGAAACTCAAGCTCTTTCAATGTCCGGCGTCTTTCCTTTGGTTTTAGGTGACCAGTGCCCCTGCACACAAAACATGAGGCGGCCAAAAGCTGGGCTGTAGTGACAAGCAGGCAATCAGCCTGCCAGGTGAATGACAGGCCCCCACCATAGGCAGATAGACAAATCCAGTCCCAAGTTCATTTATTTTTTTCCAGCTGAAAGTTTGGTAAGTGCATCCCAATATTTTATGGCAAAAATTAAATGGCCTCACTCTGCTCCAGAGCTCCCATTTCCAGGCCCATGGCCAGTTAATACTTCATCTCCTGCTGCAGCCTGACCAGCAGTGGAACAAGCGCTAAACGAGTCCTGCTGGTTCTGGTCTGTCAAAAATCCCAAGCTGGAGCCTGAGGGACCATGTGAGATGCTTCCTGCCCACCATGCCTTCCTCTGGTTTGATTTCCACAGATCCCATGGAGCATCTGTTCAGGAAAATTCAGTCTGCAGGTGCAAGTTTTGCAGCTTATTATCTGGCTCGCATTTTTGATGTCCGGAAAAACATTTCAAGAAAATAACTCCTTAAAGAGAAGGGCTCCAGAGACAGTTTTGTATTCCAGTGCAAAGGCTTTTCCTTTAGCAGGCATTTGTCTGTGGTGTTTGCAACCTAAGTATGACAAGCAAAATCTGAAAACAGCATCGATTAGAAACTGATTCTTGAAACAAGTCATGCTCCTTTCTTGGCAGAGCAGTAATGAATTCTAATCACTGAGTTTTTCTGATCTTGTAATACATTAATTAGTTGGAACATACTTGCATCTCAAAGATCATGTCAAATCACAACTTTTAATTGCACATAATTCCTACCAGCTCCATAAATTACTTTCGAGTACATTAAAGTTCAAAGAAAACATTTTAACCCTTACAATTTTTGTATAAACCCATAGGAAGAAAAAAACTCAACCCCATTGTTCAAGAAGAAATACACTAATTTAAAATATATAATAACTTTTGCCACAGATTTTTACATCAGATTTCTTGCTTTAAAGAGAAAATCCTACACCTGGTAACCTTTATTACCTCCTTCAGCCCTCCTGAGTCATGGAAACAGATTTTGGAAAGGTGCCCAAGGCCATGCATTTTAAAAAGCAACAAAACCAAATCCTTTCACCCATTTGTTTCCCAGGTCACAGAATGAAAACCTGTAGGCCTCCTATTTCCATCTTTAGCACACACTCTCACTTGAGACTTAGAAAGCAGCTTAAATTTGACTTGCAAAAGAAAGAGAGAGCCATGCCCTCACTCCCTGGAGAAAGCATGTGAAAATAATGTGCCTTTTTTTATTCTTTTAAGCTTTAGAAACTTGAACTCAAGCTGTAAGAGGGGAAAGGAAGTCCAAACCAGGCAGCTGGTACAAGTAAGGTGCAGACAGAGAGTCTTGTCCTGAGTCAGCTGGAAAATATCCACATTGAAAAACAGCTTCACAAGTCCCTGTGCGCCCTAGTTCCCAGGACACTGCTGCACAGGAAAAACTGCAGCTCTGTGTGCGATTTGTAGCATTTGAAATGAAACTGCCTTATGGATCTTCAGCTGTAGCGATTTTAAAATTAAATAAACAATTATTTGAGAAAAAAAAAGAGGCCTCATTTCCTCATATCCCACTGAGACAAAATACACACAGTCTATGGTCCCTATCCATTACTGCAGATTAAATCAAACCTAAAACAAGACATGAACACTTTTCAAGAGCACTTTCACTTGTTTATACAGAGGATATGTCTGACCCTCATTGTGCTGACTGAGGTGGATCAGTACTAGGAGGCAGGGATAAGTGGACCCATGTCAAATGTTCAGAACAAGGTTTTTTCCTGGGAGACTGAGACTGAGGGACACCAAGACCTTCCAGACCTGAACAAAGAGCCTGTATTTTCATGGTTCCCATCACTGCTGGCTCTACAAATCAGTGTGCAGACACTGTCGTTTAATATCAGAAGAACTGAAGTTACCATGACTCTTTGTGGTCCTGTTTTTTACAGCCTTTCCTCATGCAGGATGACCAGTGGTAACCAGGAGTTACCCTACTTGTCTTTCTCAGGAGTACTTTTTTCAAGACACCTCAAGAGAGGGAGACTGGCTACCCCACCCCCCCGAAAATCTATGCACTTTCTTCACTAAAAACTTCTTTTGCAGAAAAGAGAAGCTAAATGTCAGGTTAAACTATGCTAACAGATTGTAGAGCCCAGTCCAGTCCAGCCCAGAGCACAGGAATCTTCCGGGAGGATGGAAAATGTCAAGCGTAGTTCCCTAGACCTGCCTTGGCCAGGCACATCAAAAGTGTATGTGCCCATGTGCCTATGTTTATGGTCAATACTCTCTTCCTTTCCCCTCCTCACACAAGTGTTTATTTCCTTGGAAGATAAGATAATTAATCTGATGGTAGAAGATAATCAGGATTTTCCCTCTACATACAATACAAAATACTTTGTGTGTATCTATTTGTGTATACTGTATATATGTCCATGGCTTTGACTCCTGAACAGGAAGAAAGAGATTTAAAAGACATTATACATATAGCAGAATACTTTGAAGCTACTTACTGAAATTCTCATTTCCCACCTTCGTCTTTAAGCATCTACATAGATCTGAGGGATTTCAAAGGGGTATTTTTATAATCCTGCTCTGTGCCTATTTGCTTTTCAAGGCAATTAAAACTAAAAATATCCCCAAAGAGGCATAGATACTAGGAGAATATTCTATTTCATTAATGGTTGTTTCTTTTTCTTTTCTTAAGGCTTCCGTTATCTTTAGAACACATTTGGGACAATCATGGGATAAATGAATTAGGATTAAATAATACTATGACTCATTAACATACAGGAGTTCAATGTATACTTGAATATGTCCAACAAAACTGTTCTGCTGACCCTTGTTCCAGTGGTGTTCCTCCTGTTAATTGTCATGTAAGGCACTTTCTTCTTTCAGCTTTGATGAGTCGTCTTCCTTATTCAGTGTGCCATAACATGAGCTGTGAGAATCTGGTTGTATTTTGCCTGTCAGTTTTTGTCCTAAGGAAATGTGGTGAGAGAAGGGAAAAACAACAACTCTGTGCAGAATTTTAATAAAACAAATCCCCCACCAATCCATCATTTAAACATTCTTTGCTCCAGTAATCATTGTTTTCATTTGACTGGTTGTAACAATAGCCTGGAAAAACTCTGAAAAATTCTTTGAAAAATCTGTTGGGAACAGGAATAGAAATTAAGGGAACAGTATATTTATTAAATATGACTAGAGCACATTTATGACTCAATTCTCCTAGGCCATCCCATTATCTGATATCTCATTCAACCAGAGACAGAAAAAATGCCCTACTTACCAGGAATATGTCCACAGTCAATAAAAGGAATTTGTGAATGCTCCTCTTTTTTATTTCTTGCAATTATAAACACACCAAGGAAAGACAGAAGACACCTGCAAAATAACAGTGGCAGAGTATCATTAGAAACAGTTCACTGCATCTGAGATGAGAATTTCTTTCTATGTTTCTTTTTCAAGGACTTACAAAACCAAGTTGCTGAGTTTATAAACACACACTTCTTCCTGGCAGCTCTATAAATTCATCTTCAGCTTTCTTTCAGTCCAGTTTTTTCCTCCTGAAGCTTTTTTATCAGTTCCAGAGGCTCCACAGGCAAAATTACACTTTTAGCAATATATACCTAATCAAATGCCTGTGAGTGTGAGACCACAACATTTGAATCCCTGAGCAAATCTTCACAGAGCATCCAAGCTAGCACTCTATCATGTGCTATTTAATTAGCAACTCAGTCTAACTGTAGACAATCAACATCTCTGTTGTTTTTCTCATTTGGCTGTGTGTCTCAGGGGCAAGCTGTAAGCCAGAAGCAATGAAAAACTGCTATGGTCAGACAAATCTTCTATCCGCTCTGAGTTGGACACACAACCCCTAATTTCTATCTGTCAAATACATGGCTGCTCATCCTCATTTTTTGTCTCTTTTCCAGCAGTCAGAAAAGACATCGGTTATGTGCACCTATTCCAGCCCAACTGCAGAAGATGTCTGTAGCTATCAGCCCCACTTATTTGTCAGCACTGTGGCAAGACACCTTCAGCAGTTCTGTGAGATGCTTTTAACCACACCTATTATCAAGTAACTGTCACCTGTCCTAAGAGTTGTTATGGTGCTAATAGACAGCAGAAGGTTCCTGCTCTCATAACTCCAAGCCATTCTTCAAAAATTTATTTAGCATGCTCTGAACTTTTCTGCAGGCATGCTGTGTCTTTCTTGACACTGGAAGATGAGAGAGAGTTATTACAGCACTGCCTCATAGGCAAGCAGCTCATACAATTGCCCATGCCTAGCAGCAGCAAAGACCAGTCAGACACACAAGTGGAAGGTAACATGGGAGGAGATGTCTTGCACTTGTAAAAGCACCCTCCATAACTTGATATTTGCTGGAGAGCAGTGATTGCTCCTTCCTGCTGGAGGAACACATGGTGCTGGTTTTTCATTCCATCATGAGATTAGTGGCTCATAAGTGTCTCACATTTTTACATATTTGGACTTGAAACCAGGCCTCCGAACTCCCAAAGCACAGACATCAATCTTTCCTTTAATGTTTTTTTATCCTACTATAATGGCTATTCCATAATACTTTAATAACAAGGTAGGTTTCTTCTTACTAAGAAAAGATGGGATTCTGCAGGGCAATGCTGTTTCAGTACAAACGTTAGTGCAGATTTTAGGCTGATACACTTACCCGAACAGAAACATGAACACGCTCAGGAAAGCTGCACTTTGGAATTCCTGATAAAATATGACCCCTGGAATGTGACAGAAACAAGAATTGCAGATCTTGACTGGCTTCCAAGTGATATGAATTACAGCTGGGAGGGTCAGGAGCAGTGTCATGCTTAAACGGAGCGAAAGAATCCCAAATAAGGTATTAAGACACATCATGATGGGTTCACTTTATGTGCCTATATTCCATAATCTAGGCTTTCTCAAGATACTGCACAGGACTGGAGAAGATTTAGTCTATCAGGTTGGAACATGTGCTGTGTTAGTAACTGCACTGATGCAGGTATTTTTTGCATTGTCAGCAACAGTTTTTATGCAGGTCAAACTCAAGGTCTTATTCACAAGCAAAGACATACCAATATAGCTAAGAGGTTCTTCGTGGATTTCATTAAGCAGCTCCAACAGACCATGTGGACATCTTAACTCCAATTGGGAACAGGTTTTCAATAACTAACTGTGTCCCTGATGTTTACACCAAGCTAAGGGCTCCAGCAGCCAAGTTTGCCAAATCTTTCTGGCTGAAAGGATCACTAGCTCTTTCTGGTCACTCCTCTTCCAGGAATTAGCACCTTCATACTGGAGGTGACAGAGCCAGATGTGTATCTGGGTCTCAGCTGCCCCAATTCACAGCCAAATATATTAGCTTTAAACCAGTGATGAGCATAGTTCTGCTTAGAAACACCAGAGTGTGAACCAGCACAGCTGAAGCATGGCTGTGTCTTCAAAGGCTGCAACTGGGGATGGGAGAATCATGAGACAAGGTACCTTCTATATGAGCACCTCAGCAAGATTCAGCAGAGGTTGTTCGTCTAAGCCCTACACTGGTTTAACTAACCTAGTGCAAATGCCTGTGTATCCAGTCTCAAAGCTATTAAGCCATTCCTGAATAGGTACTTGATCTTTTAAGGAGGCACCAGGCCAAATTCCCCATATGGTCACAGGAACGCAACCCCCTTTTGGCACAAGTCTCCTCTCAGTCACAAAGTGTAGGTCTCTTCTAACACAGGTGCTGAGGCAATCTGTGTGTGAAGCTAACTCCCCTTCTCATTAATGGCAGCTCTGCATGAGAAACTCCTGCACAGCAATGACAGGAAAGCCCCTAGTGTGTGTTAAAATGAGTCATAAATGTTCTAACAACATGATCATTTTGGCTCATTGCTGATACAGCATCTTAGTCGTCCTCCCTGCTCATGTTCTTATGCTGTGCACCATTTCCAAGATTTGCAGTCCCTCTTTAACAATGCTGAGTTCAAAGTTCTCACCCAAAATAAAATGTTAAATGCTTAAAAAGTCTTTGGAGTCATTTTATTTCCCTCACTTAACCCAGAATTCCACCTTCTGAAACAGAATATATGCTAACTACTATGAAGCACAGCTGGTTGTCATTTGAGTAGTTTGCCAGGCTGTTAAAATTACCAGTTCGTATACAGAGAGGATGGTGTGCACATGGTAAATACATTTACTGGATGTCAAGATGAGGCTAGGATAAATGCAGGTACTTCTAGTAAGCCAGCAAGGCTCAGTAAATCACACAAATCTATTCTGGAAAGGCTTGAATTTGATTATTTTTCATAGAATCATAGAATGGTTTGGAGTGGAAGGGACCTTAAAAATAATCTAGTTCCAAGCCCCCCACCATTTATTTTGTTTCAAAAGTTGTGAACTTATTTATTTTTCAGAACATAAACACCTGTGACTTAGGAAAAACTTCTTTTTGTGGAGACAAACATGACTGGTTTGGGTTCCTGTTCACAGATAGTAATTCTTGAAAACCTGATGTTTAGAAAATCATTCTGTAGAGGCAGAAGGCCAGAAACAAACCTGAAATGATGGCACTGGTGGTGAAGAACACAAAATTAATGGGCACAACTGCTGTTGCTTCATACAGATGCATTGCTTGATTCAAGAACCTGCAAGACAAGTGTTATTGCACCTCATGCCTACAGGAGCTTCATTGCACTTTGTCAGGTTAAACCACTTTATGTCAGTTTAATATTAAGTGTGACCATTTCTTACCACAATAGCAATCAACCCTGGACGGATGCAGATGTGTATGGAATTTACTTTCTGGTTTTGTCTCTGCAGAGTACAAATGAATAGGTGAAAGCAAGAAGGCTGGCATGGATTCTTCTGGCCATAGGCTGTCAGTGGACAGTCTTTTGAAGCATTGCTGGAAAAATGTTGTCTGCCACAGATAAGGGAGGAATGCTAGGGCATTATTGCTTATGGTCTGCATTGGTTCTTGGAAGCAGTGCTGTCTGCAAGCAGCCAGGGACAAATTGCTCTAATTTAAACAGATTGTGTAAGGGTATGTTTACAGCACATATTTGAACATGTGAGTTCTCGTAGGAACTATTTCACTTTGCTCAAGTCCACGTTGCTGTTACTCCTCTATCCAACTTGGCTGAAACACCTATTTGTATATTTATCCACGCAATCACACCCCAGAAACACACTGTCCTGCTGGGAAAATCCAGGAAGGTGGCCCCAAGCCTGTGCTCCTTCAGTTGGAGACTCTCCACTGTGCTCTTCAGAAAGGCAACATGAATCTTCACCAGAATCATGAGCAAGAGTGTGCAGGACCACGGAAGCATACACTGAACACAGACCTGCAGGACTGAGCCACCAGCCATGGAGCAGCCTGCACAGTCTGCATCAGTGGATGAAAAAGGCAAAGCAATTAACCCGCTTGTACAGAGACCACAGCTATCAGCATTTACCCATGAGTGTGAACTGTGCACCAGCAGATATTCTGTTATGTGAATGGTGCATTTCAGACCAAAAGAGAACAGGAATCTGCAGAGTATATTCAAACCTATAAAAAGAACCACACTTAAATGTTTCACTTGGAACAATATATATGCACAGTAAAAATCCAAGCTTGGGTCTGTTTTAGCCATTAAAGTAATTGCATGGTTATTTTAGCAACTGTTGAACAGTCTCCATGGTGCTTTAAAAATAAAGAAATCCTACATATCCACAGGATAGTCAGGATTTTGAAGTCATTGAAAACACCTCATTATCTTCTCCTATTTGCAACAAACTTGGTCACAGGGACTCAAACAGTGATACCAAGGTCCAGTGTTGAATCTAGCAGGTTGTTGCAGCACAGGCTGTTCTGAGCTAACACATGGCAGTCAAATAAAATAAGAGAGGAAACAAATAAAATGAGGATTTTAGACTGACAGCACTGTCTCCATTAGAAGATGTGTCCAAGAGAGAAGAGAGAAAGGGACATTGAGTCCTGGGAATGAAATGGGCACTTTTCACTTCTGTTTTAATTTTGGCCCAGAAAAAGAAAGAAAGAAAAAACCCAACAAGATGGAGAGGTTAATTCAGCAACTTCCTATTTACCAAGCTCTCACTTCCTATTTTAAATGCCCAGAGCTGTTCTCCCAGTGAAGACAAGCTGGATGTAAATCACTCTATAATATGTTACAGGGGAGTTCCCAAGTCAGCCATGGAGAGTCACTGCATAATAATGCATGGACTTTCTGATTCCACATGGGAATGGTGTGTTCTGCCATGAGAAAGCTGGGTTGGCTCTTCTACCGGAAAGTAATCATGCAAGTAAATACTCAGGCTCACACTGGAGCAGTGTAGATGAGATTACTGAATGATGCTATCAGCACCTGAAGCAGAGGGACAGGCATAAAGCGAACAGACCCTCGGTTCAGCTGCAAGACATATTTTACTATGCTGCCACCCCCAGCAATCTGCAAAGGCAGCATAAACCAATCACTTAACAGACCAGAGGCCTGCAGGGAAAACCTGGATGTCCCCAGCAGACCAAAAGTTAACTGTTTCCTAGAAATGGACATACATACAGAATAGCAAAGTGCAACATGCAGATTTAATAAAGACAAGGAGGAAGTTGGGATAAACTCTCTTCTTCAGTCAGGTGACATAAAGCTGGCAAGAAGAGATGCATAATGAAGGTAGATATGTCCATTTGATTATTCAGCAATAAAGGTTTCTAAAAGTAACTCCCAAAAGATTGCATAAACATAAATTTCATTTAATGAGTTAAGACCTGTGCCAAACCTAGATGTGCAAATTTGGGTAGACCTTGTAGAAGGTGATAATGAGAGGAGGTAGCATCTCTAACAATCAATTTTAAAATAAGAAATAAAGCCTAAATAAACAATACAATCAGCTGGAGACAATGCATCTGTCAAGGCTCTGCCAGGAATTTGTATATGGAATCATTATCAGTACCAAATAAAACTGACAGATAAAATGTGTACAAAGGTTAGGAGATAAGAATCTCACTTACTTGACTTGGAAAGCACAAGATGTTGCCATTAAAACAATCATGATATAGAAAATGGGATAAGTTAGCTGCATTTTCCCCTTCACAGAAAGTGTTATCATGGTGGACACAGCCTTTACAGCAATGACAGTCAGTGATGCTGAAAGGGAAAGTTAGCGATTAGCAGGGCAGAATTCACAGCAGTGATCCCGGATCATCACTGGGGAAGGACAAGGTTCCAGGTCAGAGCCACAGGTCTGACCACCTAAAAATAAGACTGAGGTAGGATTTGGCCATCGCTCTGTGTGTGCTTTGTGTTTTGCACTGAAGTTCTTGTAACACTGAGATCAGCAACCTTGCACCTACCCAGAATCTATCCATTTTCAACAGGGCAGCTGAGGTTAGAATCATATAAAATCTTGAAGTGTGCATATGTGTGTGTGTGTGTGTGTGTGTGTGTGTGTGTGTGAGAGAGAGAGAGAGAGAGAGAGAGAATCTGAGCTCCAGGTATGGAAAGAACTGGATCCATTTCCCACTGCTGGGCATATGCTCTCAACACTGGACTACCAGTTGGAGGTTCCACATCTTCCAAACATACTTTACCTAGCTCCAGCTGCTAAATTGGAGTCCATGTTGCATTACTCAGGAGAGGTCTGGTTACCTCTTCAGAGCAGCTAGGACACCTCCTAACAGCACCCTGCATGTGACACGGGATGCCTAAAATAACTCTTCCCCCTCAGTATTTCTCTGCTGAGACAGGAGCTGGCCAAAGCTGGCCAAAACTCACTTCTGGGATCACATCCCAAAGCACCTACTTCTCCCACGGGTTTTGTTGGAGAGCAGACAACCAGCACAGGGGTCCACACTTCATTTCAGGGGCCAGGCTTTTAAGACCACTTACTAGATTTAGCCCACAGAACAGAGTATTTCAGTGGTGTTCTGTCAGTGCATTTAATCACTATCATTGCACCATCACAAACAAATTTCAGACAACATGTCACCAGTTCAGAGAAGTCTTGCAAGACAGATCTTTTAGAAAAGGGGCTGAGAGTTTAGCTAAGGGTTGCTTTAGATTTCCTTTTAAGTGTGCTCTTGGTTTGTTGAAGCTAACCCAAGTAGGCTATGATTACTGCAAATAAAATGCAACAAATTCAAAAGAAACTAAAAACTGTAAGAAGAGTCAGGCTGCAGAGATGACCTTTGAAAAAAGGTAATTAATTGTCAGAAGCACCGTCCCCCAGCTGGGATCCAGTTCCACCCTCATGCAGGGCTGAGGAGTGTTGGATTTCAGTGGTCTGATTCATCCTCCCATAACTGCAAAATTCAGATTGGCAAGGAGATCTGCACTGTGCAAAAAGTTCAGGTCAAGGATTGGGAGAAAAGGTGGGGGAGGAAGAATGAATTCAGGTCTGTGGTTTTGATTGCAAGCATTTTTCTTATAGCAAGTCCAAAAGTTCAGGGGGAGTTTAAGAGTTGCATACATTTTGTGATGATCCTGTTCACCACCATGAAATTCATTGTTTTCATGACAACCTGTCCACTAAGTACTTCACTTCTTTCTCTGTAATGGAAACAGGTGAACTGGTTTAACAAACACAGCTGTGAAACTGAGCAGAGGTCAAATGCTGGCCCTGCAGCGGTGCAAATGGTATGATACAAAGTCAAAAATACAGTTGAGCCCCAACAAGCAGCCTACATAAAAAAATGAGATTTGCACTCTCAATGAGGAAGTTATTATTTTAAAAGAACATGTACAGGTAAAAATTAGTAGTTTGAATTGTCCATCTAAGGGTAAGGATTGCTGAAAAATTGTTTCTGATGAAAGGGTAGTTTCCATCCCTTACAATTTTAAAAAGACAGAAAACAAAGCATCAGGGGTTTTTGGTTGGTTGGTTGATTTGTTGGTTGGTTTAGTTTTTTGAAAAGTGGAATGATCTTTTTTGTTAAAGTAGCTCTGGATAAGTTTCAAAACCTAGGAAATGGTTTTCCTTTCTCTGATATAATTACCTCCCCTCAAGGCCTGTGTGACAAATGATGTCACTTTCCAGCTGTTAGAGCAGAAAACTCTGAAATCCCACTTTAATCTGAAATATTCCCCCCCAAACTTATGACAACTCTCAGCATATACATAAGGTAAGATAATTCTCACCAAATGAACTTGCAGAGTTGTACTAAGCAAAATGTTTGCAGATTTATGATCACCTCTGTATTTTCTTCATGATGAAAGTAGCTCACATATCCAGTGAAACACATAGGCTGTCCTCTCTTTAAAGAAACCTTCTACATTTAATTTACATCTGTATGAACACTCCACCAGGAATGTATCTGAACAGAAAAAGCCAAAATCTCCTTCCATGAGCTGCTATCACCCCAAGCCTCCTCTACCCCTCAGTGCATGTGTCAGACAGCTGGGAGCAGAGTTACTGGGCAATTTCTCATCCCCTCTGTGACTTTGCTCAGCAAAAACAGTCAGAGACCAAGCAGAATGCTCTAAGTGTAGCTTTGTGGGGACTGCCAGACACCAGGACAGCTGCAGGGATCAGAGTCAGATGCAGTTCTGGGTTTCCTGATCAAGAGAAATGTCAGTATTTCAGAAGTTCCCATGAACCAGGATTTGTTTGTTTATATCTTTTTTAATAGAGCAGAAATAATGACATATTCTTCCTCAAGCTGCATATATTCACCAAAACCTCAGCAGCCACGAGCTGAAATTGTATTTTGGGTTGATTGCAGCCTGACCATCAAACTGCAGTTAGTGCCTGCCGTGGCACAAGTTTGCAGCCCTGCTGCTGCTCAGCAGCTCCACGTGTCCTTTTCGCACTGGAGGCATCAGGGCTGGCAGGCTCCATGGCAAAACAAGCACGCAGGACTACACAGATCTAGTGTGGTACATCTAGGTCTCCTGGAGCCATGTGTTGACCTTGCTTGGGGCAGCTGTCACAGTGGGCCTGCCCAGAACTGCAGCAGTGAGGTGTAGAAGCCCATCTGGAGGTCTTCAGGCTTCCAGCTCAGCAACAAGGAGGCTCAGGAGTGCACAGTGCTTCACACTCCTCATGGCAGTGTTGGAAGTGGCAGAGAAGCTCAGGTGAGCTCTGCCAAAGCTCCTAGGCTCCATGCTAGGAGCTAGGGGATGGCTAGACTCATACTTTACTCCTCCAAACCAGGAACACTGGAGCAGTTAGACCTAAGGCTTTTAGGGCTATTCCATCTCTGCCTCATGCAGAGAGCATGGAAATCCTTGAATGCTTCTGCAGAGCTACAGATTCTAATGTTCCTAGCACTTGGAAACCTACATGGGAAGACTGTCCCAAACAGTTGTTCTGGAAGTCTGAGCTTTTCAACTGAGTAAGAAACCACTCAGGGATCTGAAGGACGACATTGAGATTGTGAGAGTTTTTCAGATCCAGTTAAATCCAAATTTTGTACCTGGCAAACTTTAGAGAAATTCTGTTTTATCAAAACCCTCACAATCATCTCCATTAGAAATGTGCTTTATAAGTCTTTGCAAACTGATGCATGCACTCACTGAACTCAGTGAAAAAATAACTTTTTACTTCAGTGGCACAGTTCAAGCACCTTTCACTTCAACCAAAGACCTGTGGTGTCCCATGAGGGCTTCATGGAGAAGGGACAAGACAGGAGAATTTGTCACATGGGGTGGTGAAAATTCTTAATATAAGCCTGCAAGCAGTGGAGCTTCAGAGATAACCTCCTGACATTTCTCAAAACTGATTCAAGTTTAACTTTATTGAACATTGCCTGATAAAATGATCTTCCCTATTTCCCTGAGTATTGATTGTGGTGACAATAATCAGAAGGCAACTTCAGTGACTCACTGAGTTCTTATGCTTCTGGAAAGGTGGTAAATTATGAAATGTTGCATATGCAAATAGTAATAGATAATTCAAAGACAGGTTGTTGTACAGTCAGAGCATATCACTCTATTTGTTTACAAAGTGCTTACAAGGTCTTAAGCTGCTCTGTTTTAAAGAACTGATTTTCACAGCTTGCTCTCCAAAACAAAGTTGCACACAAGACACTGTTCTAGGATCTAAATGCAAGGTGTTATTTCCAAAAAGCTTCAGAATACCATTGCACACAGCATATTAATTTCAAAGTAAAAAGAAATGGTGCCAGCAAAATGCATAGAAGCTATCCTAGAATCATAGAATTTAAGGGTTGGAATGGACCTTACAGATCATCTAGTCCCATTGCCATGGGCAGGGACACCTCCTCACTAGATCAGGTTGCTCAAGGCCTCATCCAGCCTGGCCTTGAACACTGCCAGGGTCAGGGCAGCCACCACGTCCCCGGGCAACCTGTTCCAACTATGTTTCACATCAGCTTTTTCTTCAAAAAGAGACCCCAGTAAAAACCATGTGAAATGTTGCAACTATTGTCCTTCACCACACTGCTTTGAAATGGCCCTAATCTAAACAAGCTGAGAGACCAAGTGACAAGGAATTATCAAGTAACAGACAGGAACATTAAAGTGAGTAATATGTGCTTACCCAGTAGTCCAACCATCATTAGCAAAACCACGATGTGTTTCACAGACTTTCTTTTGTAAAAATAGAGGAGAATGCAGAATATTATAATTTCTAAGACCTGAAAATAAAAGAGGAGAAAATTAGAACTTGAAAACTATATAATAAATGCTTCATTCAAAGTCTTTGAGATGTCACATTCATTTTTGCTGCTCTAATATTTCAAAGGAGAATTGCTGTATAAAGCACCTTCTGTTAAAAATAACTTTATTGTCATTCAACTGAGCTATCAAACAATTGTTGTCATTTATCCTTCTTATTGTAGCAAAAGTTAAACTTTGAGCATTTCTTATTTAGTTAGTTTTTCTTTTCACACTTCTATCTATATTTTGTTACTGGTAATGTTGAGAAGACTTCTTTAAAGTGACAGCGAAGGTATCCATATTTATTGGTAATAATTCTTACAGAAACTCTGTTTATAATTCCTATGAAGTAAAGCACTTAGTTAAAGAAATAGTAGTCTCTCCTTTTAGCTATGGTATTCCTAGTGTTACTTTGTGATGTGCAAGCTTATTTTTGCTACCCTCTTTGCCCTTCTCACCATTCCTACAAAAAACTCCCTCTGAAGCAGCTTTACTTGCACTAGGCATGGTCCAGTTTTGTTCCTTCAATAACAAGTGACAGCTAAATGACAGACAGTTAAATTTACTGACTTGCTGTTAATACGTCTCTGCAGATTTCCTCAGTAACTCTTGACTTTCACCATCTCAAGTGTGGGTATTCTCCCTCCTATACAAAGGGGTTGCCCAAACACTTCTCTATGCCTAAGTAATACAGCAAGTCCAAGGGCCATAAAGCTTCTTCAAAGCCCAGAAGACTTACAAAAACAAGGCTGATGGACCTCTGCACTGAGAGGTGCTCAGAAGCCTTGGTAGCCTTAGACATAGCATGAAGAAAGAGTTCATTTGCACGTGTTGGAAAGTAATCAAATGGGGGAAATAAGACAGAAAATGAGATTGTCATCATTACTGAATCTGGTTATTGTTATTTTTTGTCAACAAATCATAGAAAAATCTATCTCCTTGATTTTGCCACCAGCACACTATTTTATGTTCTATAATGCCACTTCAGTCTTAAACCAGCAGTTGCCATTAGGCAGCACTAGTCTAAAAAATACCTTGGTGTTGCGGTGATGAAATTTCCAAATAAATTACTACTACTACCAGTTAGTAGTAAGAGTTATATAATGTAAATAGCCCATTTATCATTTTGGAGAGTGACTGCAGCAGGAAAGCCATAATCAGCTACATCCATTTACTAAAATTCTCTACCATGCTTACACCTTCCCCAGTTTAGTAGTGTTTAAAAATATAAGCAGAACATAATTATGCTTTAATTAATTTTTTATTTACCTTCACACTGACCCATTACTCCCAAAGACAACCAAGAGATGATTGCATTTCAGAACATTACGAACACAAATTTGAATTTTATACCACTTTTCTTTAAAACATCAAATATTTATCACAAGATTAAAAAAACCCCAACAATAAATTGTTGGCATTTTGCATTTGTTGGTATTTTTGGTTTTCTTTGTAAAATGTGTTGAATAAAATAAAGCATTTTGCTGCTGGTTAAAAGAAAGCATACCTGGACTAATCCCAGTTTAATAATCTTTGCAATCACTTGTGAAGTGCTGGTCTCATCTCCCTCCAGAGTGGCATCCCTCCCCATCAGGCTTGCACCCAGAGGTGAATTTGGGCCACCAGCTGGTAGAAAAGAGGCTTTTGCCTCAGTTTTACAGTATGTAACTTGGCCAGTCTCCCCAGTTCTATTCAACAGTGCAACACTGGCTATGTCTAAATCAGGAGCCAAGGCAGAATACATGTTACGATCTGCAGGCAGGTGAGTTCATCTTGGCCTCCCTGTGGAAAACTATGACAGGATTTTGAGGGAACTTGAGAGGAGAAGTGAAGGTAGCAGCTTTGCTCTTTGTGCCACTGGCAAACACATCTTAGGGTCAGAGGGGCATGTCACGTTATCAGGCTGCAGCAGCTACAACAGCCTTCAAATAGCTTCAGTTGCTATTTTGACAGTTAAACAATTGCTAACAGACTAGAAGAAATCTGCACTAAATAAATATTCCCCACACAGAAAGGTATTCGTGCTAAGAAAGAACTTCCAGAGACATCCTAGGTATTCTCTTCCATGACACACCAGTTCAGGACTGGCACGCAGAATGGTGTGACTGGGATTGGGCCATGGCACCCGGTGACACAGCACTGTGAGATCTGCTTCTTCTGCCAATGCAAACCTGAGCACCAGTCACCTCTCATAGACCCTTGGTCTGGCTGCCAGAGTGTGCAGAAACCCATGAGACAACCCTACTGCAGGCAGCCAGCTACACCTCCCAGACTGATTCATTTTATGTCCTCTAAACAACCCCAACAGGGGGAAGCACTATCCTCTGCCCTGTGACTGAGATTTCAAACTATGCAAGAACAATCATCCTAAAAAGAGCTAAGGGAGAATCACTGGCTCAACTGCTCCCAGCTCTGGTGTTCCACTCCCTCTTCCACCTCATTCCAGCCCCCAGTGGCAGGCAGTGCCCAGCAGCACCAGCCTTGACTGAATCAGGTCATTGTAGGTGGCTTTGTCCGTCAGCCTTCTGTTGGCCCTCATCCTGTCATCAGCTCTCCTCTTGCTAAAGCTACCATAAAGCTCCACTGTTGTCTCCTCTTGTTTAAAAGCAAACAAACCCACCAAGAAGACTCACTTCTGAAAGGAAACAAACAGCCAAGTAAAGCCATCAAAAGGACATAAGAGTCCCTGATGTCAGCTCTCAAAGGGGCACACAGGTCTGTGTGTGTGGCTGCTTTGGCCTCCTGGGGAAGCCCCAAGCACAGCAGTGGTGCAGGTCCAGAGATGGCAGTCCTGTGATCAAACCTAGAGAGAAAAGTGATGTTTGCTTTTCAGGGCTCCTATTTAAATTTACTCAGCTCTGTCAAGTCTCACATACTAAGCATGAAATTAAAACAATTAGATCTCACCTAGTACTGCCCAGAAGCCAAATGATTCTTCCGTGATTCTCTGCCACTTGGTGACCCACCAACAGGGCACCTTTAACCACAAGACGAGGGAGACTATGACAATTAAGTCACACTTCAAGCAGAGTGCATGGCTCCTGACAGGACCTCACACAGACAGGAGTCCTCCTGGGGTGCCCCAGCTGCTGCCTATGATTGTCTCCTGATAACTACCCAAAATAGTGCTTGCTCTCATAGCTGATAGCTGTGGTAGTGTTAAATATGAAGTCCAGGAATGGGAAGTGCATGGATTATACCAGCTTCACGTATTTTGTTTAGAGGAACTGAAGGAACTTGACCTGCTTACAATCATCTTTGCTATTATAACTAATCTCTACTGATGTCTCCTCAAGCTCACATCTCATCAACATTTTTTATAATCATGATGTTTTCCATGTTTCTAAGCATTACCAGAAGGCACCAGAACAAAATACCACACTGTCTGCCTCAACTCTTTTCTAGCATATACAGCAACATAAGGACCAAAGAACCAGGAGGGTCTTCTAGGCACTTTGAAAGAAAAGCAGAAATGCTTTGAACCTGATTTTGCAGAGATTAAATATTAACAACCCAATACTTACTACACTTCTGTTTAGGGAAACCTAAGAGGTTCATGTATAATTTATGTCTTCTCTAGTGACTCAAAGTGCACATAAGCAAAAGAAAAAACAAGCTTAGGATAGTCATTCTTGCTCAGACATGATTATGCTACTGCAAAGTCTCAGAAGGTGACTCAAAGTTGTCTCGTGAGAATTAGAGGCTATTTCTGCAGAATATGCCAGTGGAGTGCCACATGGGGATGGTTTACCACCCACAGAGAACATTTTGTACCATTGGGGCTTTGTATTTCTCAGCAGACCACACTTCGGGGCTACTTTTAGAAAGACTGTTGGTCTGCATTATACTGCTGCACTGTCTCCTTGCTAGATATTTATAGTGGAAACTCTGCAACTTCTGCTGCACTTTTTTATATCTCAAGAGCCAACCTGTGCCGGGCATTTTACAAACAATTATGAAGAGCTAGTTCCCTGCCCAAAGCGAGTGTTTACAGCAGGGTTTGCTTGATCTTCCAGCAGCATACCAGGATAATCAGGCTGGTATCTCAGAGTCTCTTGCAGAGTCTTTCACTCCTCCCTTTCATTTGGACAGAGGAGGCTTAACACAGATGAATCCAGAGAGCAGAAGGAACAAATAAGGCTTGATACATTGCTGAGTCAACAAGATTTGTGGTATACTTGCTCCATCCTTCCCTGCTAGTCATGCTGTACTTGTAGAATTAGATGCTGGCAGAGGCAGGGAAAAGAGAAAAGAGGGGAAAGAAAGTCCAGGGGTTACCCACCACCTTCTTATAACATCTCCTAAGAAGAATACAGCACAGTCTTCTTAGGCATTAAATTGCATTCGTACTAACTTTTCCTGAAACAAAGTCCTCAGATGGGAAAAGCCCTTTTCCAGCAACCTGTTGGTTTTAAGAAAATGTGAAAGGCAAATAGCACAGAAATATCTGGTGACAATGAGAGTGGATGGGGAGTTTTCGCTCTCCACCATTTCTACACAAATTGGTGACTCAACAGTTTAAAATCAGTGCCTAAAATGCTAGACTATTTTATCATCTATAGGTGGAACTGCATGGTAGAGGGGGATAGTCAGTAGAAAAGAGATAAGGTCCCCCAGTGGGCACTGTGATCCCTGTTCTGAACCCCCTCCTAAAGAAGTCCCTCTTGCTCTGCTGATTTCATGGACTTGCTGAAGCTCTTGCAGAGGCTGAAGCTACCCTTACCGAGTACCCCAAAACTCTTGGGCACTGCCTTCAAAAGCCTCTCTACTGCCTGACTGAAAGTGCATGTTGTGATTTATACAGCATGATCATTAATTTCTTCCACTGAACTGTATCACCATCCTTCAGGTACTTTTAAAATGCACAAAATATTGAAAGAGGGTTTAAAATGCACAGCAAATCAAAAGAGAGGATCAACGTCTTTATAGAAGCATGTAATTTGTGCTTAATCAGTAGTCTCATGGATAGTTAGATACATGTAAAGGCTGCAGGTTGGCTGAAAGATTAAGATCCTTAAACTGTCTGCTCAGTGGCTTTCTAACTGAGCTTCCTACTGAGAAAAGCCTGGGCACTAAGAATCTAACCTGAGTAAGTCACTTTACTGGGAAAAAAAAAAAGTAACTTCTTCTGAAGCTCCTGTATTGCATCTTTTACATTCAGTTGAAGGAAAACAGAAAGACAGAAATTCCTCCTACTCACTCTGGTCTTGTTCCTGATGCTAATTAAATACATCAAAGAAGATACATGGTATTTGAAGTTTGAATACAGATACTTTAATCAAAATAGTATTTTTGCATTTGAATTCCAACTCAGGGTCAGATTAACCTGAGTGGCAGTGAAACAGGCCACCCCTTCACATCTCAGCTCCATACAAAGCTCCTTTCAGCCAGATTTAACAATGTGGGGATAAAACAGAGTGATATGAAAGAAAAACGCATGACCAAGAGCATACACAGCATGTTTTTTAAAAGCACAATTCCATCACATTCCAGAAAAAAAACGTAATTTAGATGTACACGCAGACAGGGTAGAATGAATACATATATAGGAAATACAAGCCGTACCAATATTTATGTTTTTTCCTCAAGCTCCCCAAGCCCCAAAATCTTTCCATTCTTATTAATCCTGCAAAACTATGACTTTCCCCAGCACCTAATTCAAAAGATATCTTTTGGTTCTGCATGCAGACTAGGATGATGACCCAGGAACTTACTCTCTCTCCTATGAAAATCATGCAGTTTATCTTCAGGAGGAGTTTTTCTAGCACTAATTCACAGAGGTTTAAAAAGCTTGCTAACCCCAGTTTTTCTGATTTAGGGAGTAGTATGAACCAGATACTCACTGAATATACCAAAACAGGCCAGCTCACTAAGTAATTCTGTACTTGTCTTGCTGTGAGCTCTTGGGGTAGACTTGGAGCGAATGCCACCAGCAAGTATGTCCCTGTTACTGTCAGTGTTCCTCCTTTAAAGAAAAGGACACATTATTTTGGTAATGTAGTATTTGACAATCATGGTCATCCTTGCTCTCCAGCTGATTTAGAAATAGTTTTGAGAAGAAAATTTAAATCTATTTAAGCAGATCTGGGCTTAGGTAATTGGTTTGCTTTGTAATTGTGGTCTTTTCTAGTCTTTCTTTTATTAAAGACTCAGAGACTTCTGGAAATATGCAAAAAGCTGTCAATAAAGCCTCATGAATGAGGCTTCCAATTCAACAATACATTTTCAAACATTCTCAATTCTAAAACCAAGTGTATGACAAAGGAGAATCAATCCTTTGTATTTCTCACAGGCACAAAGCACGTCACATAAACTTAGCCTAAACTGAAAGGACAAGTTGCTTACTGGTGCAGTCAGCTAGATCATTAACCACTGTAAATAAACATAACTCTCCCAAAGTCAGTGTGGCCAGCTATAGATCTGCCCTGGAAAAATGAGATGCAACACGTACATTCCAGTCCAGTGCTTATGTGAAGTTGTCACAAGACCAACATTTTTGCCAGTCCCTGTTGTATTTGCAGGCCTAATCACCTTTTATAAAAGGTTGATTTGCAAAGGACTGTTCAGACACTAGGTTGCCAGGGCCCCTTTTCAAGGTTGAAGTTGCATTATTGTGCTTTTAATAAAAATCTGGAAGTTCTGCCTTGTGGACAGCCAGCTGACAAACACAGATGTTGATTGAAGTATCAAGATAGAATTGAGCTGATCCCGAGCTCATAAACTGTATTGGATTAAGGAAGATATTAGCTAATCAATTTTTCTTCAAGAAATCTTTAACATTCTTGGCAAACCTATAAATCATTGTGGAATACAAGGCTCAGGAATACAAAACAAAGCACATCCGGAGGGCTTTGCTGGCACTGCTATCACCGACATTTCCTTTGGAAAAGCAGAATTGTTCTATATTTATGTGCTTGCAAAACCATCACCATATTTCCCATCACAGAGCTCATTCCTATGGAATGTAGCAACATTGTTAAATTCTTCTTGCAAAGTCAAACTCACAGAAATAAAATAAATCAGTGCTGAACACTAGTTATAGCAACACACAGTGTATAAGGCCATAAGGGAAACATGATCAGTGAAAGGAGGGAGGGTTTGAATGTAGCAGCTGAGCTGGAAAACTTGGATTTCAAACCTAAATAAATAGTATATAGTATTCCTGGAACGATACTGAACAGATCTCTCCAAAACATTCACGAGAACAGCTGCCTTCACTGCAATTTGGACAATCATGCCTAGACACCAGGAACCCACAGAAGTATCAGGTGCCCTGCATCAGGTGCACTGTCCCAGCTGAGATGGCTTGGTGTAAAGCCCAAACCCCGGAATGTGCTCATGTCTCACTATTACTCTGTTCAAGGTGGGCAATTTTGATATGCAGAACAGTCTTGGACGCAGAAAAAATGCTGACAGGCTTTTATAGTGAAGACATTTCCCAACAAAACAGTTGACAATGTGATTATTTGTTCTTTGAAGTGAAAAAATTAATACCGAAAGGGAACTTACCACTTTTAATTGAGCTTGAAGTTTTGTGCAATGTCTACACAGTAAGAAAAAAATCTGTTATATTTGAATGAATAACTCAATAACTTCACTGTTTTTATTAAAACCGTGATGTACTCATAAAGATAATACTCAAGACAACCTCAGAGGCAGAAAAAAAAGAAATGAAAATACATTTGAACAATAAGGACACATAAGGAATGAGTTATGGTTGTATGCACAGAGGATTTGGGAATGCAGTCTTTTCCTCTTGCATTGAAAATTCTCTCTCTTTTTATCACTTCTTCCCAATTTTCAAAGTATCTGCCTTGAAACACTTGCTTGGGAAAGTGGGAGTGTGAAGATGGGGGGCTGCGTGAGAGTTACAGCTTGCTAAGCATATGGCAGCACACATGTCTGTATTAGCAAATGCTTACCCAATATATCACTAGTCCTCATGGTCTTCTTCAGGAAAATGACAGAAATAAATGCACTACCTAGAATAGAAATATAAAGGTTTGGGGTTTTTTAGTATATTTATTACAATATCAAGTGCTATAGCAAAAAGCTGCTCTGAGCTAAGCTTAAATATATCTCATGGCTGTTGTTGTTGCACCATACCATGATATAAACAGACAGGGGTCCATTCCTGCAACCAACCAATGCTCAGTTAATTCAAGTGTATCCAGCAGGCTCTTCTGTGGTTGAAAAGATGCAATATCCTTCCCATCTCCCACACAGACATAGTTTAAACTGCTCTGATTCAGCCTTATGTGGATGTGCCAGGAAAACTGGGCACTGATCAGCCTCACTGTTTCGCTCCCCATTTTGCTACCAACTCACTATTTGGACTTGCTCAAAGCAAATTGCATCATAGAGTGATAAAATTCTGCTTCTTTAGACTTCAGTGTATTAGAGGCTTATAAGTGAAGTAACAGCAGTACAATCAAGAGGAAGAAAGACACTGCAAAATCACAGTATTTAGTATGAACTAAGAGAGTGGTCATGATGTATGGAAACAGGTAGAAAATCCTGCATATGTACCGCTCAGGAGCACTGCCCATGGTCTTCCACAGTGATTTGTACTGAGGAAGGAGAAAAATAGAAGTGAGCCCTAGAAATAATCTCCTGTTTCTTGGGAAACTCTTTCCTTTGTTCAGCTCTTGCATCTGCTCTCTGCCAGGTCCTAGCCCTGCCTCTTCAGGGTGGGCAGCAGTGGGCAGGTGAGCAGCAGTAGTGGTTGGACCAGGACTTCTGATAAGCAGCTCAGTGTGCACATGTGCTAGAAGGGAAAGAAGGGGTTCGATCTTAGGATGGACGAGACTGTTGGCCACCTGGAAGAGACAGTTTTATTCCAATACACAACATTAGAGCATCTACCTCTAAAGAGAAGCAAAAGAGGCTGGATAACTCCTATGTAAAAGAGATGAGGAAAGTCCTTTGTGAGAGGTGCACTGATAATATTAGATTCACTTAGAAACCTCAAAGACTCTGCCCAGGAAGGACAGTGAAGGGACATATTGAACCTAAGTCATCAGATGCCATTACAAGAGCTCTGTTCCTGCTCACAGCATGAAATTACTGGTTTACTCTTTGCCTCATTATCTCTATTGTTCTGACAGAAAAATTAATTTATGGTTAGCTAGTAGGTGTACTCAGGATAAAACTGGAAAGGTTCACACCAAGAAGTAAACAGATAACTGAAATTCAGCATCATGTCTGTGTTATCCAGTCAGTAAAAAATCTGATATAGCAGAAGTCATAAATTTAAACTATATTGAGAGTGATGGAGATCTATGCAAATGAATAAGTGCAATAAAAGAGTCTTCAACTGAAAACGCCTCACTGAAAGCAAGCTGCCTGACACTGTTTTCTTTATTCAATGTTTCAGTGACAACTTTGCTGGATCGAAGACACCGGTGGTATCCAGGCAACACTGGTAATAGCAGAGCTACCTAGGTTTAGAAAAAGAGAGGACAAAAGCCAGGAAAGAAACAGCATCATCCAAGATAGTGCAGGAATTAATTACTGCTCTGTCTCCTTCTCTCATAGCTCTCCCAAATTCCACCTCAACCCACTCACCTAGGCAGTCACTGTCACAGCAAAGACCTATTGCTTAAAGAACTGATACCTCAGTGATTGGTGGTTGTCTGGGCTCTCTGTATTCAGTGGAGACCTAGCAAATGCAATCCAGGGTTCAATTCCACTGCTGGAATCCAATTTGGGGTGAGATGAGTTATGCTCAGAATTCCAGAGCTCACCTATCTGGAGATGAAAAATGGCAGCTTGGGGGGGATCACAACCTCTGAGACTGGCAGTGGGCACAAGGAGGTACTGGAATGCAGCCAGATAATGAAACTTGTCACTCAGCCTGTCATCCACTTTAATAATACATTCAAATGCAGCAAGCTCTTTCTCCAGAGATAGCTGAAAATGCACCAGAGATCATGAGCTTAACAGAATGCATGCATAATTAATGTTTTATATGAGGTAGAGTAATATGCAGAGGAATCTAAAAATAGGAGAGTCTTTAAGAACATATATTAGGCCATCTGGGATTAGAAGAAAAACTAAGTAGGAGGGGAAGTGCAACACCAAAGTGGGGAGAGGGAGACCCTGGAGACACTCTGAACACAAAAGACAACTGTCCCTGTGGGTAAGCTGCCAATGCTCCATATGCATTCAAGTGAAGAAGAAAAGCAAATGGGGTAAATCTAAGCGAAGAAGCAGAGAACAGTTACACAGACCTGATGAGACACTAAAAGACATACACAACTGATCAGAAGCCTGGCAACCTCTGGCTGTTACCTCCAGGGCTGAGTTTTAAGCAAGTTACAGTAGCCCAGCCAAGAGAACACACTGGCTAACATGATATTTTTATTTTATTTTATTTTGTGACTTTTCTGGGATTTGAACTCCCGCATGAGCCTTTTGAATAGCCTTTTATATTTAATTTTCAGAGTAGGTTTGTATGAAGTTAAAGCAAAGAAACAAGAGATGATAGTGGCTCACTAGAAATGATGGGCTGGGGAGGAGGGGTATGAAAGGAGCCTGTGAGCCCCAGGAATGCAGGCTGGTGTTCGCTAGTTTTGCCTTCTGCTGGCTTTGCAGCTTTGCCTGTCTGGTAAGACAAATGGAAGACATCAAAGGATACCTCAGGAGCCCAGTGGGAAATGCACAGCCCTCCCAGCTGCTCTGATCCTCTTTCTTAACTCCTTCAGGCTCCCGCTCACAGCCTCAGGTGCATTCACCTGCCTAAGACACTGACTCTTCCAGAAAATGCAGTTTTTCACAATACGCTAGATAGCCAACACATTCCCCCTGCCATCTCCTCTCGGCCTGGTGGCCTCCAAGATGATCCTGCTGTGAGGACTTTCTGAGGTGCCTTCTAACTTGAGTTATCCTAGGACCCTTGAACCCTTGGCAGGAGAGTAAGTGGGCATCCAGAGGTTAGAACTAAGACTACCAGATATATGAATTTAAGCCCTTACTGTATCCCAAATTCAGCTCCTAAATGCAGCCCTGCTGAAACTCCCCAGACTCTCTCCTCCCTTCCCACCATCCCTCAGATCACAGACAGTGTATCTTGCATCTTCGCACCTCTCCTCCTCACTACCAGTGATGTAATGCTCTAACACTTTCCTTGTAGCCCACTTCCCCTTCACCTTGATTTTATCCCATCGCCACAGCATGAGTCCAGCTTCCTACTATGCAGCCCATTTTCCCTTTTCCATGCCAGGGTCCTGTTATTCCCACTCCCTCACAGAAACTCTTTTCCTCCTCCTTCTCCACCATTATACTGATGTGGAAAATAAATCATTGAACGTTATGTTCAACTCTATGGGTGAATAGACTGAGGAACTTGGGCAATTGCTGTGCAGAAAAAGTATTCATATGTCTTTGCAACTGGTTTTTGTTTGCCTTTCTTTTTTTTAAAGCTACAGTTATAGAGATTGAGATCTGTGTCAGAGTGAGAAATAGTCTCTTTTTCTTGGGTTTTGTTTTTTAATTGGTCAGCAATAGAATACAATGATACAGAAATGCAGACACAAAATTGTGTCAAAGAGTAAGCTGGCAACAGCTCGGCAACAAGGCAAGAAATTTGTCATTGTTCTGAAGCACGGCTGGTTTTGAACCACTGGTCTTGGGAATACAACACACACATGACTCCAAGCCTGAAAGTCATCAAAGCAATGACTGTATCCCTGGTCATCTGAGAAGACTTGTGTGGTTTGGGGTGAATCAAAACTATTTGGAGCTTTTTAAGTAATTATTAAGGTAAAACCTTCAAAAGCAGGCACAGATCTAACTCCCATTCCTACTGAGAGTGGTAGCCTGCTAGATCAAGAGAAGGGCAGAAAATTTGGGAGATGATCCATTAAGAATTAAACATTACAGAACCAACACATCCTAATGAAATACTTGAGTTTGTTTCATGCCCTGACTGCATGCTTATATTAATATCCATATTTTGAGAAATAAATAGGTCCTGTAAAATGCTGTATATGACAGAGCCTTCCTGTAGGCTCATGGAACTCAAATGAAAAATGGAAAATATGACTTGACGCTACATCAAAATCACGATAAAGAAAAACTGCTGAGTATGAAATGGGAAAAAAGAGTTTGTTCAGGAGCGTAACTGTAATGTTGAAACAACTTCATCTTCTCATCAGCATAAACCAGGCTGTTTTACATTCATAACTGAATGACTATATATCCACATTAATGAATGAATATATATTCACTGCAGCATGTGAATTTCAAATTAAATTGAAAAAATGTTAAAAAATTTTAGTTTGTTCATTATATGCAATTAAGTGCCCTGAGAGAGGGCTGTAATGTTGCTACACATAGCTCAGTCAGCTGCTCATTGTCTTAGAAGAGTGATAGTTTACAATTATCTCCATATGTAGGTTTTCTCCAGCACAAATAGAAATAAAGAGCAGGGTGATGTGTGGGTTCTGTCGCTAGCAGACAATGAATGGTGAGAATCCAGCTCACAAAACAACTCCTCTGCCTCCTAGACATGAAAGCTGCAGTCAGGATTGTTTCTCATTTGTTTCTTTAAGAAAGACATAATACACAACAGAAGTTAAAGACAGAAAATACGTATTGATACATGGTGTGCATTTTCAGCATTTTGTCCAATCCACCCTTAAAAAATTCAAATGAAAGAGTGACCTTCATTTATTTTTCGTATCCAAAACTATTTCACAAAGAAGTATATTTCATTATTGTTTTCTTGCTAGTCAGGCTATTTATGAATATAATTTTGTTACCTCTATTTTTATTGTCAAGTCTACACTAAATAATTTCTTTCACAACTGCTCATAACTTAAATATTAGTGTATCCTTCCTTTTCCTCTTTTTTATTCTAAGATGAGCTTTATGTACTGTTTAAAAAAGATTAGCTCTCTCCTCATAAATGCGTAGACTGCTTGTACTACTTCTGTCTTATCCAACAGGTTTTTTTTTAAAAAAACTGCAAAATTTAATATTTGCCTTAAATGTTCACTTTGTCGAGCTTAACTGATTCAGTCAGCTAAAGGCATTTAAAACCACCCATTCAGCAGAATGCTTTCGTACCCATTTCACTCACAGTCTGGATGAAATGCCAAAGGAGGAGTACTAGTCATTATTCAAACAACATTTCACTTTGAGACCAAGAATTTATGCTGGTTTATGCAACTTAAGGGTCTGTTTCCATCTAATCACACAATTTAAGTTCATCCAGTTGATTTTGCCCTAAATCCAATGAGCAGTGCTCAAGTTATGAGGATATAGTTGCTGCCAGTCACATTTCGAGAAGTGACCTCAAAGTATACTTTATACAGACAGACCCTCAATCTACCTTCCAAGCCGAAGAGATTCAGGATCATCCCAGTACAGGAGAACTTAGAGATGCTACAATCCATCCCCAAACACAAGCTATTGTAGCCTGCCATACAGTCAGGAAGATCAGGAAAGATGATGAGGTAAGCAGTACATTTGACAGATGCAGTTCAGATGAGCAGGAAGTTAAAGGGGCAGAGAATGAGGAGTAGGTCTTCCTGGGCAAGTACCAGTATTTCCATAGGGGTCCCAGAGGCTGTACCTTAAGAAGGGAGCAAGAAAAAAAGCTGAACTGATGACATTACTGGTCATGAGAGGAATGTGGTTTAGCTTAAGTATAGCATGAAAAAAAATGATTGAAGAGTGTCCAAGCATTTTATTAAGCACATTCAGAAGGAAAAAGAGCTGGTTTGGTGAAAGGAGCTGTGCTCACAGTCTTGGATCTGGCTTAAATATCTTTCTCCCATGGAAAGGTTTACCGAGGGGGACTGAAGGAGCACAGAACCACAGATGGCCCCTAATGCCTGTGCACAAAGCATGAGGACAGGTAAGTCCATGTGTACTCTGAAGGCACTGATTGATATGTCATAGCTGGTTTTGAGTGCCTGTAGCACCATCTTCACAGTGGAGTCTGCATATAGACAATTCCTGTCTGAGAATCTCCCTGCCCTAAGGCTATTAGCATAAAACCTCCTTCATCTTATCCTATCTACATCTCAGATTACTGTCTTGCTCAAGGGGAGGCCAGGAGTTCAAAGAAAACCAATCTGCTGACCTAAGTGGGTCGTTTTGGGGTAGACAGGTGAGAAGATCTAGGTATGAGGAGGATGAATGAATGCATTTAGATCTGGTGGGACCTCTGTCTCCTTCAGGGCCAGAGCTCTGCTTAAGGGAGAATTAGAGTATGTGTATGCATAGCCAGAGTTAAACTGAACTAGCTCTGCCTGAGACACCTAGGAAAAAATTCATAACAGGTAATTGACTACTAAAACCTATTCCTAGTTTATGTGGTGGGTATTAATACCGCACTGATTACAATGAAAGGTATTACAGAATGTAGTCAGTTGATGCATAACCTCTTGACAGCCATCCTGAACACTGAATATGTAACTTTTCTAATGTGATTAAACATTAGTGCTGGAAAAGTGGTGGACAGAACATTGAAACATTTTTCCGCATCCCTAATGACAATATCCTAATAAAAAGAATTCCAAATATCAGAGGAAGTGATCAAAAGAGAGACCATTAAGGTGAGCTTAATTCTGGAACTTGGATTAGAGGACATTCACACTTCAGAGTGAAGGAAGAGCCCTGAAAATCATTTTGTTGCACCTTCTAGACAAGTACAAATTAAGTATTTTAAAACACAGTTGGGTGAATGTTTCCCAGATATCATTAGTAACAGAGTTCTCAAAATTCAAAGTTCATTGGGCTACAAAGATGTTACATTACAGTGGATGGGAGAAATCCATTTCTACAAGAATATGTGAGAAACTTTTTCCTAACATACCTTCAGGGATATCAATTTTCAAACTGTAAAGCTTGCCCCAAAGCTATTTATAAGGAGCATATAAAAATGCAAAGGGATCTCAACAATGTCAGTCTAAGTGAGTTAAGTGTAAAACAACTCCCTACAGAATGATGAAAACTGCAGAAGAAATGATCTCCAATGCCCCTTGCCTCTCCTCACCTCCCCAGCACCCAAGTTACTTCTGCAGGCAAAAACAAGACGAGCTAAAAGCCACTGCAGCCTAAAATTACCCAAGCTGCATGTAAAACATGATTTTTACTTTTCAAGTATAGAAAGTTTCTTAATGATCACATCAAACATGTATTACTCCTCCACTTTTAAATTAAAAATTTACTAATTTCTCCTCTTGAAGAAAACAACTGCTGTCCTCTCAAACTATTTAAAACCTTGAACAGATGTAGAGCTTGCATCATTGCAACCACACACAGAAATACTTCCACTGTAAGAAGAAAAAATATAGTCTTTGTAGCTTAATTCTAAGGAAAAAATAATTAAATCTACTGGTGCTGTGCCAATTCATGGTCTGTGGTGCTGGATTCTTTTTAAAACCAGTCATCAGAAGCATTCAGCTCAATAGAATGAGGCACAAACTTTTCACTATTTAATTGATACCGGGTTAAGTGCAAAATTCAGTTGGATGCAGTTAAATGTGGCAGCAGAGCATAATAGATGTTGGCTCCAGTTATTTTAGGATGCTTCCCGTCTCAGAAGTCTGGAGATATATGACGGGCACAGATCAAATCCATTCTGGGCAGAGACTCCAGTCTGCCTTATCCTCCTCCAAACTCCTAGTTTCCAAGCAAAGGAAACTTTCCACGCAGACCCAGAGTGATGGAGATCTGCAAAGAATCCCCTCGATGACTGGATATAGTGCAAAGCACATTTCTCCTCAGCACACCATAGGTACTGTGCTCCCACTGTCAGTGAGAATCAGCCCTTACCATGTGAGATGTGTTGACACTGAATTTGGGAAAAAAAGGCTTCTCAGAAAGTTGGACTTAGGATTCAGATACACATTTGGAGTTTGTTATCAAGTACTTAATTTCTTCTTTAAAAAAATTAACTTACGAAAGACACATTCAACAATACCTCAAAACAACTGCCAGGCAGACTCTGCAAAGTCCACAGTCCACGACCTAAAAAGGTCACAACTTAGCGAGAAAACTATTTCTTGATCTTTTAAACTGGAAGACCTGCTGCCTGAACTGTCCTTTTCCCAGTTTTTAGCAGATGATGCACATGTGTCTTGGTCAGTTTGTCATTGCCCTAAATTATGAAATTTTCTAAAATTAAAAGGATGTACTCTCTCTCTGGCTTTCATTTCAGAAGACAGGAAAGTATCTTGTGGTACGAAGTGTTACTGGGAAGTTATTGCAGTAATTGGCTGTCTACATGATTTTTACTTTCCCTTCCTTAAAGGAATGTCTGCTTGACTAAATAAAATTTCAGATATCTCTATTGTTTGGGCTATGAAATGGATACTGTCAGCTGATATATGGGAATGGAATATAAGATATTAAAGTGCTTTCTGGGGTCTTCCAGGATAAACGTTTTGGGTCAGTTTATTAAAAAAAAAAAGTGGATGAGAATTTTGATAAGACACAACAGTTAGGAAAAATGGTTTCTTGGTAATTGTTATAAGGAGGAACGAAGAATGGAGGAATCAACAGATGCAACATTTCTTCACATTTAACAAAAGTGAAGAAGAGGAATCTGCTCAGATAAAAATCAGTCCTAAATGTGATCTCTTCTTTGTAGCAGTTTAATAACCAGTGGGATTTTTTCCCTTCTCACTGCTTTTCTCTTCTTTTCTCCTGTTTTATATATTTGCATTTTATTCAGTTTGGGGAACAAATTAGATTGGTCAATATCCCTTTGCGTTCAGAGATATCTGGAAATGTCTACTACTGTTAAAAATATAACTACTGCCACCAAAATCACACTGGGATATGTCATATTAATTTACATTTCCATCTCAGGTAATATCTCATTCCTTTCTTTGAGAAATTTTTCTTACTATGGTGAACTAACAATGGCTTTAGATCTCACTCTCCAAAATTCTGCAACAGTTTAACATTAAAGATTACAGTAAATTGCCTGCAGCTTCCTTTCCCCACTATCTCTTTGCTAAATTGCACCCACATATGGTTAGCTGCTTCCTTCCACTGCAGCCAGGCAGTCCACTGGGAAAATAATTAATCTCTGCTACCTTCCCATGCAGAATCACTCACTGCAATGTCACTTCCAAGCATGAAACTGGGAGCTAGAGACAGACCATGAAATGTTATCACTTGCCAATAAGAAGTAAGTGAGCTCCAGCATATGCAGAACTATTGAGATATCTCAGCCCTGGATGTTTCAGCTGTGGATGTGAAGTGACTAGGTTAAGGGATGCAGCTGCAGCTATATTCATGTTTTCACAGCCTCTACAATATTGCCCTGTTCACTCTGTTTTACATTAGTGAAGCATGATAACATATTTTAAAATGTTTCTTTATCTAAGAAACAGCTCATACCTGTCTCAATACCTTAATTACAAAAAAAACCCACACAAAGAGTAAAATCATATCACTTCTGCTGAAGTCCAGTCAATCTGTACAGAAAGGAACAAATGAACAGAATTAATATTGTCCACAAACATACTAAACGTTCAAGAAATGTCTAGGCCCTTTTTGTCACACATTGCAGAGAGTCAAGCAAGTTCACCCATGTCAGCATGAATCATGGTGATGAGCAGGGGACAGGCAGCAGAAACTGCTTGGTGTGATGGCAACATAGAAAACATGTAGGTACTCAGGATCAGACTACAGCTCTGTGCTGTCAGCAGAGGGTCAGCCTCCCTCCTCAGGGGCTTTTAGAGCTGGCAGCACTGGTACAGCACTGGGTGACTAACTGGCTGGAACTGGCAGAGCACAAAGTGATACAAAAGATAAAACTGTGGAGAAGAAAGTATATTAGAAGAGTCTCTGAGTTAAGTAGACAGTTTTTGTTAAACTGTCAGCTCATGCAATTGTATGAATAATTTCTTTTCAAACCACAACATTTAATGTTTTCCTTTTGTGTTCCTGCTGCAGTTCCTGCTGTATTACTCCTCTAGTCACAAGAAAACGTTCGATTAAAACATGTACCCAAGCAAGAAATGGCAAACCATCTCACCTATGACAGACACACATCCCAGTGGAGCGACAAGAGCCACAGGGGCAAATCCGTAGGCTGTGAAATTGCCCACCTCTCCAAGCCCCAGGAGGGTAATCCCACACCACCATAGCTTGCTCGTGTAGTAGGGCTTCAGCTCTCTTTGGCCAACCAGTCGGAGATGAGCGCATTTCTAGAAGATTAATTGTTAGGAAGAGGTATGAATAGAAAGACTTCCATTGTGTTCTTATGTCTGAGAAAAGCAGAATAATTAAGGGGGCTGTCAACTTCAAATTCCAGGTGCATTGAGGTTTTCTTTTTAAACAAGACTTTCAGCTTGTTGTTGCAGAGCTTTGTGTTAATTCAGTGATGCTTCAGATGTGCTTTCATAACCGTGGTGGAAATGGTTGAAAAACCAGGTCTCTGAATAAACCTGAAAAATACTAAGTGAATACTAGCTAGTGCTTCCTAGCTATGACTGCACACATCCCTTCCTGCCTCAAAGCAAAGCTCATGATTTCCACAGCTTGTGCTGTGAATATTCAAAGGCAGGAGATGGGGCAGAATCAGAACTGTGGCAACACACTGGGAGAAGGGGAACAGACAACATGACATTCCTGTCCATGATGTATATCCTCACCAGAAATAAAACTTCAAAATTAAAAAGGCAGCACTTAATCACATCCTCTGTAGGGAGGGCTTTAAAACAGTTAGGGAGAATTTAGGATTTGGCTACAGTCTCCTGTTTGACCTTAGTGAAGATCACAGATAAAGAATTATTTTCTGAAGGAAAAACAGCTATACCTGTGCCAACAGGTATAACATATACTCAAGTAATACTTCATTAACACTTCCCATTACATGAAGATGCTATCATTGACACAGGTTGTAATTGTTTTTTCTCTTGTTGTACAGCAAGAACCTGTATATAACAAGATAATTTGTCTTTGATCACACTGATCATCTGAAACAGAGTCCAGGCAGTCTCCATCAGGAAGGTGTCATAAATGGGAATGATGCAATGTTTACCACATTAGTTTTGCAGAATATCGTTTCCTTTCTCAAATTACAATCAAGTGTCTCTGTGCATGCATCAAAAAATGCTGGAACTCAAAAGATACAGTTATCGCCATATAAATGGTGGCAATTTGTTTTTCACCATAACTTAATATTTGATTTTAGAGGTGTCCCTGCAGAGCCCTGGGGAGGTTGTAAACAATTCTGGGGGCCATCTCTGCCCACATGGAAGACAAGAAGGTGATCAGGAGTAGCCAGCATGGATTCACTACAGTTAATTCATGTTTGACCAACCCAGTTGCCTTCTATGGTGAAACAACTGATGGATGAAGGGAAAGCAGTGGATATTGCCTACCTTGACTTCTGCAAGGCTTTCAATGCTGTGTCTCACAGCATCCTCATAGGCAAATTCAAGAAGTGCAGGTTGGATGAGTGGACTGAGGTGGATTGAGAACTGGCTGAGCAGCAGATCCCAGAGAGCTGTGATCAGTGGCACAGAGCCTAGTTGGAGGCCTGTCACTAGTGTCCCCCAGGGTTCTATACTGGGCCCAGTATTGCTTAACTTGTTCATCAGTGACTTGGATGAGGGGATAGAGTTCTCCCTCAGGAAGTTTGCTGGCAATACAAAACTGGGAGGAGTTGCTGATACCTCAGAGGGCTGTGCTGTCCTTCAGAGGGACCTTGGCAGGTTGGAGAGATGGGCAAAGAACCATCTGAAATTCAACAAGGGCAAAGGTCTTGCACCTGGGGAAGAGTAACCCCAAGCACCAGTACAGGCTGGGGGCTGACTTGCTGGAGACCAATTCTGTGGAGAAGGACCTGGGGGCCCTGTGCATAACAAGCTGTCCATGAGCCAGCAGTGTGCCCCTGTGGCTATTTTGGCCAACAGAATCCTGGGATGCATTGTTGTTTCACCTGAATACAAGGAAGAGCTTCTTTACTGTGCCAGTGACTGTGTACTTGAACAGATTGTCCAGAGAGGTTGTGGAGTTTCCCTTGCAGAAGATATTCAAGAACAATCTGTACACAATCCTGTTCCATGTGCTCTAGGACAACCCTGCTTAAGCAGGAAGGTTGGACCAGATGACCCACTGTGGTCCCTTCCAGCCTAATTGATTCTGTGATTCTGAATTTTCCTCGTACTTCCATTCTACGCCACAGGCCAAGCAGTAATATCTCTGATCCTCCATAGTCTTAGTAATTTCTCTTGTTGAGAGGATGCAGCACATTATTGCAGCTTCATGGAACATATGCATGGGGATGAAATCCTAGGAAGTTTAGCCCTCCAGGGCTGTGAAATTAAATGCTGAGATCTAGAGAAAGTCATTATTCATATTTAGAAAATACTATTACTAAATGGAGAAAAATCTATTTTAAATGCTAAATAAAAATTTCAGTTTAAACTATCTGTCAAACAGCAGTGAGAGCTATTGGGTTTTCCTAAACAGCATGTAAAAACCTGAAAGATAGTCCAAATCCAGTAAGTGCTGTTAATGATGACAAGTCAATAGAAGCATATTCCCTTGGCAAAGCATCCACTTTGGCTTTCAGCAGACAAAAGTATAAAGTCTGAACAACCTCATTATTACAGGCTAGACTGAATTTCCACTTCACCTTCACCTTTCCACTTCAACTCAGAAGTTTTCCTAGAGCCTGTCCTAGCACCATCACCACCAACAGGCTGGAACTCATATCAGAGAAGCAGATGTCATACCAACCTGCCTGCCACCCCTGCCTAACAGGTTTCTTTCTATGGGATTCTCCAACTAGAGATACTTAAAATAGGAGGGAATCACTGAAGAACGTTCTAGCATTAATAAAGTCAGTTATCATGAATAGATTTCATATTTCACAGCTTTCTGCTTTATCCTTTACAGAAGAAGCAAGAATTAGATTCATATGAGACATACAACTCCTAAAATACAAGCTAACAAAAATACTTTTTCTGGACAACTTAGATAGCAACGTGCTCTGTGTTTTAAAAACTTTTGTTAGAAGACCTAAAAATACAATGGAGTCTACAAGATATGTATTATAGTGAATTATTTAACTTTCTACTGAGTATGTATTCTAATCATTAACACAAAAAGGATTTTATAAATGTCATCCTACAACCCTTTACCACAGTTGTAAGGGCAGCACCTCCCATTACTTTTATGATTTAAATAGTATTTACTCAGATTATTTTATCCCAATTGCAGAAGGAAAACTAAATTGGTCAAAGTTGCTTTGGGGCCCAATACTGCAAAAAACTTTATGCCTTTATGCATTTAATTACATCAATCACTCCATTAAGCAGTGCCTAAGACCTTGTGGCCAATTCAATTTTAGATTTGGACACTCTGAGACAGGTTCAGTGGGACCACAAGTGAGTCACAGCAGGTATTTCCTCATGGCACATTACATGGAGGAGCAGGAGTTAAGAATTTTGACTCTGTTCCTATATGAGAATTACAGCACAGAACAGGTTGAGAGCTCCCAACAATTCCAAAGTCCCAGCAATGACTGAAGGGCACTGTTAAATTACAGTTAAAGAGAGAGAATGCTTATTAAATGCAACAAAATTTGTATTCTGAACTTCAACAAAACCAAACTGCAACATAAGTTACTTACTAAATATAAACAACTCCACATAAAGAGAAACAATTTCATACCTGTATATTCAATGAGACACTAATCAGAAAATTTGAAGCAGCAGCAAGCAAAACTCCCAAGAGCTGAGTCTGCAAGATCACAAAACAGAGAAGTATAAAAATACTTATTAGGTTCAGAAGAACAATACAATGGTGGTTTTCTGGTAGCACATTGTAACCCAGTCAAAAACAAATTATTGCACTTTTCAGTGAATGAGTTCATGCTGCACTGAGTAAACTGATATGAAAATATCTCTGCACAGTTGACTAGGGTTTAAGTAGCAAACAAGTGGGAATGGAAAGGGCATCTCAGTGCAGGAGGTGGTTTTGTTGTCCTTCAGTAGAACACTTTCTTATATCTCACAAAAGAGAAAACTAGGCAGGTCTCAGATGAAAACTACACACAGTTATGCTTTTTTTGGGGGGAAAAAGAAAGGACCTGCTTTGTTACATAATCCAGAAGCAATTAAATCATTTGTACTGGAACACAATTACCTTACGTGTTAGCATATCCACTATTTGACAGGGCAGCCAGGAACATAGGTCTCCTGACAGTTTCTTTCATCTCTTGTGTTATTTCATTAAATCATTTCCTAATCAGCCTGTCTAATTTTCAGTAATATTTGCCGACTTTCTATGAAGCTGCAAAATTAAAAATATTCAAGCAGGAGCCATTATTTTGGAAAGCAGCCATTTATAAAGATGCCATTTCAGCAAGGTCACACAACAGGTACGTGATACATCTCCCTGTCTACCTTCAAAATGCTGCAACACTTTGCAAGTCATCCTAAGTGTATTCAAGATCCATTCAAGGTCACTGCTATAGTGCTGTGAGGAGCCCCATTAGCCTGTAGGTAAGACATACTATCAGTTTTTATAAACAAGGTCATGGTAACATAACCAAGCATAACTACTGCTTGCAGGCAGTAAAGCAGCATCCAATTCCATGCTTGCAGCCTGAGCTTCATGACTCATCCAAGAAGGTCCCTGGGCAGCTATGAACAGACAGCACCTATCAGCCACAGCAACTGTTGCCCCTCAGCATTTATAAAGAGCAAGATGGAGTTCAGCAAGCTCTTGAAGGGGGGATTATTGCTGTGGGTAGATAATTCCCAGACAAAGAAAAGGCATCCCCAGAAGTGTGAAGAAACAACAGCCTTTGTACAAATGGATTATAATATTATTTAAGAGACACAGCAGAATCCAGCCATTTCCAGCTCATGTGTTTCTGTAGTGGCTTAGACTCAGAGGGAGAGGCAGACAACAGAACTGTGCTGAGTGTAATGCCTGGCTGACTGCCAAGTGTCACCAAGACATGACTGACAGGTGTAAGGAGATGCAAAGAGGAGAATGCAGGAGGCAAAACGGCTCCCTTCGTGCTATTACTGCATCAGTGCCACAGCCTGTGTGCAAGCAGCATTCAGTGAGAAGCATTGCTCAAGAGTTTAGCCCATACCCTCTGGTGCATGGCCACTGGAGACCCTCCCCATCTTGCATCCTCTCCCTGCACCGCAGTATCCTCCAGTGGATGATCCTTGACTGTCACACACAGTACATTTTCCATGCTCTGGGAACACACCTCAATGGGACCAGTGGGGAGTCTGTGACGAGATGTCTCAGCACACCTCAGCAGAGCTATCTCTGCTGAGATCAGGCACTGTTACAGGGACTCGAGGAGCCGTGCAGCCTCCTGCTACACTGGGGAAATATGTCACATGGACATCACTCAGGGCCTTACTGGAGCAGAGGGGATGGGCTGTCCTCCCTTAGGCGTTGATGCTGTAGTATCAAATCCTTATCATTCATCTTGCACAAAATTTGACCACTTCAGAGGTGGATTATAGCACTCTCCTCATCATTTTGCACACACAGCAGCTTCAAAAAACCAGCAGTTAAATCAAAATTGTTTTCTTGCTCACAAAGACTTGTTCTTTTTAAATGACAACATGCTCCCTTGTGAGAAGGTGGAGAAATGTCCTTGTCAGCTTTGCCATGAAGTGTTTAAGAGAAAAGAGACAGCAGGGAATAAAAAGCAGAAACTGCCACCTCATTTGCCCCATCACTTTATCACTTTCACATGAGTAATTATAATACACCCCCACTACTCGCAGAAGTAGTGGGGATGGTCTCTCTGTAGCTCTTTTCATTCCAGAGGGTGATCCTATTGTTACGACTGCATCTCTGGATAGCCCCTTGCAGCTCCTTCCTCACAGACTTCAGCTGGGGGTCACAAACACTGTGCAGGACTCAGGAGGAAACCAGCACCCCAGGGAGGAAGCACAGTTGATCTTGAACCAGCACAAAGGAGGGACTCCATCCAGCTCTGGAGGTAAAACTTGCATGCAGCTGGTGAGCAGAGGATGAGTCTACGTGTTCCAACTGTCACGTAAAAAAAGAAATCAGATCCATGAATAGGTACTGATGATGATCTGAGTATGTGCCTCCAGAGGCTGTGAATCAAATGCCCATTTGATGGCTTTACACACTGCATAGACCAGGTTTCCAGAAGTAAGTTTTCCAGTGCCCTGCTTCATGGGGGTCCTCCCCAGAATAGCAACTGGTTTTGTACCAGGGTGGTTGCTTCCTCAGGTACCTGTGAGTTTGGCTCAGATATCCGGGTAGGACACATATTTCTAACATAATCAGCCTGTGTCTGAACAGGAACCATCTCACAAAAGTCAGTTCTCTTCTTAGAGAATCACAGAATTATAGAATTACAGAATGGTTTGGGTTCAAAGGGACCTTAAATATCACCTAATTCCAACACCCTTGTTATGGGCAGGGACACATTCCACTAGACCAGGTGGCCCAAAGTCCCATCCCATCTGGCCTTGAACACTTCCAGGGATGGGGCATCCACAACTGCTCTGGGCATACTGTTCCAGTGCCTCACCACCCTCGTTGTGATAAGCTTCTTCTCTATATCTAGTCCAAATCTACCCTCTTTTAGTTTAAAACCATTACCCTGTGACACTCCGCTGTGCCTAACTTAAGCAACCTCCTGGTCTGCACACAAGGAAAAACAGTGCATGTGTATGATCAAGGCAAATGTGTAGCAGCAGTCTGGGCTCAAAACATACGCTCTTTATTGCAATGGCCACATGTTTCACCTGGGCATTGCTGTTGGCATATATACTGCGCTGTCTGCTCCAGGCTGACGTGTTAATGAGCTCTGGTTAGTATGGCAATAGCACCATACTTCCAAACACAGGACTGGACAGATCCCTAAAGATTAAAAACAGAGTACAATGCCCAAAGGAGGTCAAATATCACATGGATCTATTCAGGGAGACAAGATGAAAGTACAGCAGCGCTATACAGCTATACAGCTACAGCATAGCAAAACTGTCTTGGTACAGGTTCATACTCAGACATACCAATATTAAATAAAATGAAGAGGAAAATTACATTGCAAATGTCACAAATCAGAGTGAATCTTAAAACTGCAGGCAGTTTGTAATACACAAGCCCTATCACATACAGCATTGCTCAAACAGGAAAGAAAAAAACAGGATACCGTATCTCAGACTAGTAAAACTATGCACAAATGAAAGATGACCTGCAACACAAGACAGATCACTGTATCAACCCAAAATGGTTGCTGTATTGCAATAGGTGGCTAAAGGATTGGTGCTA
>NW_008685575.1:0-1570 GCF_000695815.1 Acanthisitta chloris | reverse complement strand
TCTTTTTCTTCTTTTTCCTTGTGCCCTGAGCTTCATGTTCTGTGTCGTACCTAGTTCCCCTTTATCCTGTACTCAGCACTGGTGAGGCTGCACTTCAAATCCCATGGTTAGTTCTGGCCCCCTCAGTACAGGAAAGACATTGAGAACTGGAGCTTGTCCAGTGAAGGGCAACAGAGCTGGTGAAGGGACTGGAGCACAAGTCTTATGAGTTGTGAATGAGGGAGCTCCTTGTTTAGCCTGGAGAAAAGAAGGCTTGGGGGAGACCTTATCATTATCTACAACTAGCTGAAAGGTGTTTGTAGCATGGTGGGTGTGTGCCTCTTGATCATTATCTACAACTAGCTGAAAGGTGGTTGTAGCATGATGGATGTGTGCCTCTTGTATCAGGTAACAAGTGACAGAATAAGAGGAAATGGCCTCAAGTCATGCCAGGGGGAAGTTTAGACTGGATATTAGAAAATATTTCTTCACTAAAAGGGTTGCCAAGCTTTGGAACAGGCTGCCCAGGGAAGTGGTGGATTCATTGTCCCTGGAAGTGGTCAAAAAAGATGTAGATGTGGTGCTTAGAGATATGATTTAGTGGTAGACCTGGAGATGCTGGGTTAACTGTTGGACTCAATGGCCTTATAAGTATTTTCCAAACTTAATGTTTCTACGACTCTCTTACTCTTATATACAGTAAGAGCTACTTTAGCACTTTGCATATGTCATTTAGCAGTATTGTTTAAAACCAGATAAGCTATAAGAGTACTTATAGGAAGCAGGCACTCAGATATGAGCTTGGTACAGGAAATAACAACTTCTTAAACTGATAATCTGTTATAAGCATTTGCAGCTAACCTGACTGTCATGTTACCAGGGCATTGAGTAGTGTTTTGCCTTTTAATTTATTAAAGTACATTTTTTTCTATTAATGGCATCTAATCTTCTGCACAAATCACAAATATCTCAAAATTTGAAATCTTGTCTGTAATTAGTAATTTTCACAGAATATATTAATGTTTAATATGCAAAAACCTTCTCTGACTAATTTTTAATATGTTTGGTTACTACCATTTTACATAGGATCAAATTCTGTTAAATAATTCTGCTGATAGTATTGCCAAGGTTATTGCAGTGAGAAGGATTACTTGTGGAGATATAACTAAATTAGAAGTTTACTGTATGTATTTAGAGAAATTATGTTTGCATAATTTATAACTGGAATTCCAAGTTGTCGTGGTTTAACCCCAGCAGCAGCCAAGAACCACGCAGCCTCTCACTCACTCCCCCACCAACGGGATCCTATGTAATCTCTCAAGTCACTTTCCTACTACTCTTTGAGGGTTTTTTCACTTACCAATTTTTCATGATAGATTATTTCAAATTAAGCTTTTAAACATAGATAAGTATTTGGTATTTGTTGAAAAGCACCAGGGAAAAATTTCAGTGTCTATTTGTCAGCATTTTTCATACATTTTTTGTTCTTGTTTTCCATGATTATTCATCCTCTTCCTAAGAGGAAAAAAACACTTTTAATTCTATCTTGTTCTGACCCAGTTAGGAAGATAGTCTCTAAAAATTATTTTTT
>NW_008685574.1:0-437 GCF_000695815.1 Acanthisitta chloris | reverse complement strand
ACTACTTAAAACAACATTAAAACCACTTGGTGGGGGGACCTTCAAAAATGGGGAACTAAATTTGGCAAAGGCCACCTGGATGGTCAACACGGAACTGAATTTAGCAAAGGCCACCTGGGTGGTCAACACAAGAGGCTCCATCAATCGAGCTGGTCCTGGCCAGTCTGAACTCCTGCACACAGTGGATGGAGATAAAGTCCCTGTGGTACACATGAGAGGTATTTTAGGAAAGAATGTTTGGATTAGTCCTACCTCAGGCAAAGGCAAACCCATCTGTGGGATTGTTTATGATCAAGGACCTGGTTACACTTCGTGGGTAATGCAGGAAGATGGGGAAACCCGTTGTGTACCACAGGGAGACCTAAGTTTAAGTGAAAATTGTCTGTAAGTCCTTTATTGTATATGTATACGTATATGTATATGGTAAGGAAGATATT
>NW_008685573.1:11097-16690 GCF_000695815.1 Acanthisitta chloris | reverse complement strand
TACCAAAGCCCACACTATTCTGCACTATGACACAACACTGTTCCTTGTAGTCAGATTGTCTACAAGGAGAACAAAGCATCACAGAATGAGTAATTCTTCAAGATATACTCCCCTGCCACTTGGATTATTCCAAATAGTGAAAAGTAATAGTGAGGGAATGCAGTTCATGAGGTCTTGTCTGCTTTGTTGTCCACTTTGTTTTCTACTTCCCATAGAAATGTCTCTTTGTTCTGGATTCACTACTGAATCATACTCTTCTATGACTGCAATTCACTTTCAGATATCTCTTTTATATATATTAACCTCATAATAAATTAATTTGCAATTGCAGAAGTGGGAAAAGTGACAACAAGAGATAGTGCCCAGGATACAAGACACTGCAGACCTCGCTATTCATATACACAATAAGTAAATGGAGATACTACCATCATTACTGTAACATGTCTTTCTACAAATCAAAAATTAGCAAGTTTGACTATCCTAAGAAAGTTTACTTTTCAATATAAATCATACAGTGTAAATGATAGAAAAGAAAAATGAAGCCATTTCTCTCACAGGGATCCTAACAATATGCATGGGTAGTGAGAATGCATATGTGATTTTGGATTTTGAGCCTGGATATGTTAGAGGTTATAATTTTCTAACCTTTTCAATTAAAATATATAAAATCATATCTGTACAGTGGGTCTTGTGTATTGCCACCAAGTCACTCCAGACTTCACAAAATGATCATTTATCTTCATGTCAATTGTAATGCCACCTTTTTATTTCCCTCTCAATCCATTATTTTCCACATAAATAATGAACTACATGTCACTAAATCATATTTTTCTAAAAACAGCTAGTATAATACTTTTCCCTTTTGTCAATGGTGTGGATGTTCTTTTTGTCTGAAATAAAAAAATTTGAACTAAAGAAAGATATCTGATTTTCTGGATTTCTTGTGTGTTCAGTGGTCTCTAAGTGACTCCAAGCACATTGTGTGTATGTTCACTCATATAATAAAAATTAATTTTCTTCAACTTTGGCCTGAAATTATTTTGAAGGATTGATTTCTTTGCTCTTATGAGATTAATAATCTGTCTAATTATTCATTTTCCATAATTTTTGTATTTTCTTTTAAGAATTAGGTGCCTGAAATTTGTCATGAGTCCTGTCTAGTACAGAGAATACTGAGCAAATACTGAACAAAAGAGGTGGGTCAGACCAGCTTTCTGACAAACTCAAATAAATATGTTAACTGATCACTGAAAATCCTAAGATCCTTAGAGGCTGATTTACAACATGATCAACCCAATAGTAAGTGCACTGTGTTTCACATTCATGCTTCCATGGTCCTTAATAATTGGCAATGATAGGTTCAGGATGCAGAAAAATTGTAATAGTAGGCATATTTTTTCAGAATATGTTGCATAGCTCTTCCTGGCAATGGAAATTTAAATTATTGTTCATTTATATTCTGTCATATGTCACAAAGTTCTGACCTTTCTCTTGGAAATGGAAGTACAAACTTGCTATCTATCTCTCTGGTTCAGTAGTGGAGAAATCAGTGGAATGATATCAGTAGTGAAGCTAGCTCTGTAGCACACAAGGAATTATATAACTGTATCTATTTATCTTACAGGATGCCTTCATATTAATCTCCACAATTTTCTTCCAGTGGTTAAAATAAGAAAGGAAACATTTTTTTAAATCTTTGTAACAGTCGACTAACTCAATTTTTTAAGCGAGTAGTCTTCTTGTAACAATGGAAGAAAGAATGGAATATAGGCCAGATCCTTGGGTCAGATCACTAGATTTATGAAAGAGAAGTAACCTTTTGCATAAATGGCAGGTTTTCTGAAAGGGAAAAAGCTTGTTATTACTTCTAAACTATCCATTTACATCTCCCTTTGGACAGGACATTAACTCCTAAGACGAATCATTTTTAACCACAAGTGAATAACTTAAGCACAACCAGGCAGAAGAAAATAAGTACAGCTACAGTGAGTGAGTGGCCTGAGTTCAGAGTTTTAAATAAGGTAGAGGCAGCCTTCATTGCACAAAATCTTTGCAAATTAACTTTATGACTTGGTTTCTAGGAGTTTCATGAAACTATAGCCTGAGGCATTACTTGGAAGTTCAGGTTCAGTGGGCTGGCACAGATACAAGCTGACAATTTTGGGCAGTTCATAAGCAACTGTTCGGCAAGAAGGGAAAAGCTACAGGTGCCATGTTTTCTGAAAAATATCACTCCGATCATGATCCCTACTTCAACATTAGTGGCAGTGAAGGCAAGAAATACATGTTTTCTCAAGTGAAAAGGTAGAATTTTTCAGACCCTGAGACAGATATCCATCTACTATGGACTTGAGATAGGAAACAGTTGCAGGAGGTATTAAGAAGTGTCAAGCTTTTTTCTATGTCTGTCTTATATATGACTATATGAGCCTGTGTACATTTTGTATGTAATATATATAGTGTAATGATGTACAAAATTACTGATATATCTGGGATAAGAAGGACAAAACTCTTGACATCACAGCAAATCAGACTAAAGAGTTCTGAGGTCCTCATTTTTTTTCATATTTACATTAAGAAAGTTGTCAGAGGAAAGGAAATTGTTGCAACAGGGTAAAAGGGTTTTCAGTAAAAGGAGTTTTCTTCATAAATTTTTTACCAACCACATACTGAAACCGTTGATAATGTTGTACATCAGAAGAGCACAGAACAAACAGATCCTCCAAAAGTACAGCTCTCTCTGACTTAACACTGCCCTGTGAAACATGGGGCAGAAAAGTATGACAAGGCCTGAAATTCCCCATGGAATTCTAGAAGTAGAGGGGAAAAGCTATCAAAACCTAGGAGGGAAAATCATGTGGGTTTTTTTCCCGAATGGTATCTGTGGTTTCACAAGGCTGCTAATCCAATCAAAATTACAGGATCTGATCTGAGAGGTGTATAAATACTTCACTTCTTTTTAGTGTTCAGTCCTACAGATGGCTGATGTGAAATACTCAGAGCATTTTTGGCTCAGTAAAAATTCACTAAGCCTTTGACTGTGGGGTAAAATAAACATTGTAGACTCCAGTGCACTGATGACCTAAGGACACTTATTTTCCAAATAATGTGGCCAATCAGTGTAAATTATGTGCTCCCACCTCTTTCTTTGCAGTTTACTTTTCCTTACACATACCAAATCTGCTGCTGCTGTTAGAAGAACATAGCCAGTGCTGATAAGTGTCATGGACAAACAAATACTTTGCATGATCTTTTTGTTGAACTGCAGTTTTCATGTAAGGGAACATATTCCCGTTCACACCATGTCTGTCACATAAGAAGAATTTAGTTTGCCCAGCAGCAGCTGCTTGTTGTTGCCAGTTAAGCTACTGTCTACTTTTAAGGAAAACAGTAACATTTTTTATTATTATATTTTCTGTCTGATTAAAACCTACAGATAATAATAAAAAAGCAAAGAAATGGTACTCAATTCCAGACAGCTCACAACTCGGATTTATATTTCCAACATTAATATTCGACAGATATGAATGGAAAAAATGTATTATTATATTTAAAAATCTCAAATGTCTCATATTTTCTGCAGTGCTTCTCACTAATTAAAGGAAAATACCTTGTGGAATATGCTTTCAGTTATTTGATTAGATTTCATTAATGCTGGCTATTGAAGGCGGTATAAATTCATTCTAACAAAATGAGACCTAGAGCATCATCAGTTTGCTTTGCTCACAGTCAAAGGGACCTTCAAACAGTTACTTGTTCTGCAGTAGACAGAAGGCACGAGAGCATAAAATAACTGCAGTCAATCAATATCATTTGTGCTTGATATCTTGGAGCAGAGATGTTCACCTCAAAACATGAAAGCATCCTTAAAAAAAATAAAAACTGAAAGAAATCTAATGAGTTGACACACTTTCTGTCTCATGCTTTTGAACTTTTCTGCCACCTTACTTCTTAACTTCTGATTGCCTTTCCCCCCTCACTCCTTCCCCCGCCTCAAATGTTCTGCTGTTTTGGCATTTTTATAGCTGTTTTTTAGAGTCAATATAAGAGCACAGTCCTTGATCTCCTATCCCATAGATTAATTCTAGAGAATTTATTCTGACAATAACATTATTAAATACATTAAACAATATTCTGTAGAGTGATTATTCAGATACATTTATAGCATGATAAAGTCCATGGGAAAAGGATTTTCTTGCAGTTCTAGGCAAGCTTATAGGACATGGTGCAGAAGAAAGAAGAGTGATATTGCAAAGCATCTGAAATGTGGATATGCATGTGGCTATGCTACAGTTTCAAATGGAAGACAGAAAGACTGAGTCTGAAATCCTCTATACAGTTAACTTTGGAGAAAGTGGTTTTTTCTTTTATTTTCTCCAGAACATTTTCATCTAAACCAGAATGTGTGAATGGATTATATCCTCCTGAAGCATGGAATTTACTTTTGTAAACACATAGGAATGGAAGACTCCAGCTGCTTAAAAGTTAGTTTCTCCTATTGCTATCGCCACTACTGAGCTAAGAAAGGGGAACTAGACATTTATGTGGACAAAGTATATAAACCAAGAGATGTGTTGCAAAGAAGATCTTGACCATGAGCCTATGTGAGGACAGAAAGAGGTGGAAAATGATGAAACAAACTCACATACATTATAAAATGTACTACAGACCTCTAATAGGCATGTAAATCCTGCAGAAAATATTCCATGAAGATGACTTCAGCATGCAGGAATTTGATCAGCAGAGGCTGGTGAACTTCCTTACATGTTTGGAGCTCAGTGAGGCTAGTCTAACTTCAACTTAGCCTGTAAAATGGCATTACTGAAATCAGTAGGAATATTGCTGGAGCTGTCCCAAAGGCAGGTCAAGTTCAGCATGAGTACAAGTGTTTCAGAGCTTTCACATCTAGTTAAAATACATGCCTGGTAGTACTGCCAGTCTCATATCAGTTATGAAATCCAGAAGTTTGTTAATATTGATATGGTTAATATACATCAAACAGGACTTCTTTAATTTTTTGAATCGAAAAATTCTCCACAGTGTTGACATTTCTCCACTGAACTCTCAGGATTGTTTGGTTTCAGAGACTGTAGGGCCCAAGACACATTTTGCTTTAAATAATCCTTCATAAAAAATTCAGCTTTCAGTCTAATATGACTGAAACTCAGTTTGAGCATGTTTTATAATACATTGGACTGGAAAGACTATGGGTATTGAATTATTCAAAAATATGATAGGGAAAATAGTGATATATATATATATATGTGCACACAGGGAGGGGTGATCAAAGAAATCAGGGTGACTTGATGTGTCTTGTTATCTCCTTTTATTTACTTTTCAGAACTCATCCAAATATTAGAGGGGAAAAAAATCAATATCAATTTTCACCTCTGTCACGTTCCACACTTCAATTATTAATGAATGTCAAATTTGACCACATTTCTTCATACCACCTGCTCTGCAATAATATTTCTGAGCCTTTATTAAAAATGTAAAATTGTCATTGAATTTCCAAATATGATTCTCTGGTGACTAATTCAGCTTGTTTTATTAATAAGTGAGTTCTGATGAGTAATACTAATTTAATACGTCT
>NW_008685573.1:4228-11066 GCF_000695815.1 Acanthisitta chloris | reverse complement strand
AGGTGATGAGATTTGACTGCTGTGTGGTTGTTAGGAAAAATCCTCTGCATTTAACCCATAAGCACACTTGGTAAAAAAGGTTTCTCTAGAGAAATTAAAATATTTATATTTTCTGTTTATTTCAGGAATCTTCTGCATATTTCTATTCACACTAATCCTTTCCAGTGTATCTTTTTTTAAGATTATGAAAAAAATGAACTGTGAATTACATACATATACTGCAAGCAGATAAAATATGTGTATATAAACACAGAAATATACATATAGAGGAAATATAAAATTAGAAATCTCTTAGTCCTCACTCATTAGTAAGGGATCTAAAATGAGAATTGTCTTCAAATGTCCTTTGACCCTATTGTCACTCACATTAGGGAGATAATATTGCTTTATTATACAGAAATGTTTTGTAGAAGAATGTAAGAACCAAAATTCTAAGACTGTTTCTCTGGTTAAACTGTGGTGTTGGTGCAAAAGTCTTAGAGATGGACGATTAATCCTAAGAAGATAAAGAAAAACTGCAGACCGGAGGAAAGTTGCAAGTATTGCATTTATAACCCAAAATACATAAAGTAATTTGTTATAGCAGATTCCTCAAAACTTTGAGGGAAAGGAGAGCCACACACTTTCTCCAAACAGGGTGAATAATATAAAGGGAAAGATATTAAAGCTATTAATTGTGAACTCTAGGAAACATACAAAGAAAAAAATATAAATATCACATAATTCCAGTCAAAGGATTTCCTCATTTTTTTCCAGAGGAAGATTAGATAAAATTTAGTCAGTTTCTTATCTTTTCCTGATCCATCACTTACTTATTAAAATGTAAATGCTACAACTTCAGTTTCCTAAAAAAGGAAGTTAACCTGTAACACATGTAGTTACAGCTTGGTGAATAAATAAACTTTGCTTAGAATCATTGAAAAGACATCTTTCTTCACAACGTAACACAAAGAAGAAGAGGCAAAGGTAGATTTGTAGTTTTCACTACATGTAGCAAAAGCACTTTTGACAAAGGAGTATAGTTATTAACAGTGAATACTATTGCACATTTATGAAAATCATTAACTGTTTTCTTGCTGGGAACCTGTGTCACTGCAGACTGATTCAATGGAGAAGTTTACCTGAGAAGAAATCCATCAGTGCTCTCCAGCCCTGTAACTACCACATCATTTGTCTCAGGACAAAAATCCCTGCCAGCACAGCTTCAGTCCAAAATCTGGCATAGAAACAGAAGAGGTGACGTAGATAATTTAGAAGTTCAGAACGGATATTAGGAGAAGATTCTTCACTGAAAGAGTGGTCAGGCCTTGGAACAGGCTCCCCAGGGAAGTGGTCATGGCATCATAATTGCCAGAGTTCAAGGAACATTTGGACAATGCTCTTATTCATATGGTTTAGTTTATTTAGTCACAGAATCACAGAATCAGTTAGGTTGGACGGGACCAGAGTGGGTCATCTGGTCCAACTTCCTTGCTCAAGCAGGACCAACTTAGAACACAGCTGGGCCATCCAAAAGCACAAAAAGAGCTCCAAAGTCCTCCAAAGAGCTGGGTGTTGGACTCAATTATCCTTATGGTCCTTTCCAACTTGAGATAGTCAATAATTTGTGATTTCCTGAGAGCTGTATATAAAGGTCAGTTGGTCAAGCTGGTGCCATTAGAATCCCTGGCAAAGTTCAAAACTAATGATCACAAAGCACAGCTGATCTTATGACAGAACCTGCTAGCTATTGCTGGAATGGCATTAAATCAGCACTAGCTGACATCAAGTATCAAGTAAGATTCAGAGGCAGGAAAAAAGTTAAATGCTCTTATCTAAATGATATATCAATCTCTTTCTGCATGATCAAGCTCTTAAGGACATAGGCTGATGGATGGCAAACATCTGGGTTACAATCAGGGGAGATTAAGGAAAAGTCAATGACAAAATTAAATACAAAATACCAAAGTGCTGAATTAATTGATGAGGATAATTATAATTGATTTCCAAGTATTTCCAATGATCAGAAATCTAGATTTCTCTCTTCCTTGCTGTCACAATCCATTAGTAGGGAGTGTGATGTTCATTGTAAATTTTCATCAGACTTAAAAAAGACACCAGAAAAGCATCAGGGAACTCATAAGAGTATAAGCACAGGAGCATAAGCTTTATTGTACAGTCATCATAACTCCAGCAACCAGCCCACTGTTTAGACAGAACAAGCCCTTGAATACATTTCCACAAGAGTAGATGCTAACAAGCATTAATTTTGTACAATACACTTCAATAAGTTCTCAACTCTCACAACAAACTCCTCAAAGGCACTGGCTCCAGCATAATAAAGGCTGGTTTAGCCTGCAGTGTTCTGGTGCTAATAGTGGGAGCATCATGCTTCTGAGGAAGCACATATTAAAATTTAAAGGCATATTAATTAAAATTCTCCAAAGGTTAGCATCCTTCGGCACAAAAGCTTATCTATGCATGTTGGAAGAAAGATCTTTCAGGTTTTGTATTAGTTTTTGACAAGCAGCTTAAAAAATCAAAAGAACACTACTGAACACCAAAGTGCTCACTTCTGACACCTTATCCAGACCTGCAAAAATACTCAGGATACTGACAAAAACTTCTTGGGAGTGGCTGATGTAGAAGTATTAAACCCATACATTTAATGGAATGAACTTTAAATTTCTAACCTTTGTTTCTATCTAAGAAAATTTCTTTAATGTGGATAATTGCACAGGTGGCAGAACTGAGAAAGTAGGCCAAGAAATAGGCTATCTGTGATTTTGTTAATGGCTTCAGAAGTCAACAAGCTTGACTTTTTACCCACACTTAACAAATCTTTTGACAAGCTAGAAAACTGTTTCCAAAGTATATTAAATGTGGTGAACAAATTTCAGAGAAGTAAAAGGATGGCATGAAATATAGTGTCTCCACTAAAAAAGAAAAATGTGGCAGAGGAAATAAAGAAAAATTGTTTTCAGACTTGGACCTGAAAACTCTTCTTATTTTGCTTAGTAATGTACTCTTAAGATTCTCAGCATTCTGCAAACAGGCAAGCAGCAAAATAATTTACTGGTTTACTGACTTTGATTTTATGCTAGTTGCAGTTGTGATGCCAAGAAACCCTGGCAAAGAACTACTCACAGACTTGTATCTCTGAGTAGCAGGTATTTGTTTATTCAGTGCTCGGCACAAGGGGAATCACTCTGCCAAACTTGTGCGACCAAGAATAAAAACTTCATGGTTTATATACACTAAATGCACATACATATTCATTATTTCCAGGAATGGGTGTATATCATTATAATTAGTTTCCAGAAATCACTATCATATTCTCCTTCTTTGTCTCCTCCCATTTGGCGCTGGTCTAACAGCTTCCAGTGGTCATCTGGGGGTCTTCAGGAGGAAGGCTGGTAGTCTTCATCAGGTTGAACTTTTTACGTTTGAGTTTAATGCATGCTCTGTAGTCTTGTTTTCCTGTTGCTTGTCCTCAGAACTGGTAGTATTCGGCTTATCTTCCTCTTATCTTCTCATCCACCCAGTTTGTCATCCTTTTATCTTCTGGTTCTCCTTGTATTTTATCATTTATGTCCATTCACAGTTTCAGCAATCCTACAAGTACGCTGACTTAGGTTTGCAGATATACTGATAAAATGCTTTCACTATAAAATGATTTGCCCCAAAAGGTTTTGCTAAAAGATGCTTTGCTATTTTGCTTTCTTTGTACCAGTTACACCATGTCAAACAAAAATAATTGCAAATATGGCAGCATGTAAATCAGACAAAACTTACTTCTAAATACCTATTTCACATATGCATCCTGTTTCAGAGAGCACTGGGTTTAACTCTGAGATCAAGGCTGAAGTCATAACTAAAATATGGATTTGCATTTTAAAACTGTAAGACATGCTTGGTCACAAATACTGTACATTTTTTCATGCTCTGGAGAAATATGACTAAATACACTAATGGAATTACCCCTCATTCTTCTGAAACACAAAAGGGTTTTGATAATATAGTGTATGTAACTAAGAAATCTTGCTATACCTGAGATACCAGAGACTAGATAGCATGCACTTTTGTATGCACAGCACAAGGCACAAATGACTCAGATGATTAATGCAGAGGTGTAAAGAAGGCTAGTGCTCTTGAAGTCTGTGAAAATGTTTATGAACACAATTTACTGCATATCAATGACATACCAAAATTGCAAAGACCAATTTTATTTTTTTTTTACGTTTTATTTGAACTGGGAAATAAAACGCCACAAAAAAAATCCCATTATAAACAGAGACATATGAATATTTGACAGTTATGGAACTGTAAATTTAAAGTTGTTCAAGGTCATGAGTTTTGAGAACAACAATTTGAGAGCACAGTTTAGAGTGAAGCATTTTTGAAAAGTGAACAAAAAAATAGCCCATACATACGAAGAATATTTTTATATGTAGTAATTTAGTGAGGCTTTGACAGCACCTCATCTGGCACTAATCAAATTAAAGGGATTTTTTAGTGTAAGTTGCAATTCTATTGCTAACTCATCCTTTCCTCTTTTAATTCAGACAGAAAATGATCAGCCCAAACCATTACTATAAGGAAATATCAGCAATTATCTTGATTTCCAACAAAATTAAAAGGGATAGTAGATTTTTTTATAATAACACAGAACTTGTATTTTAGATAGTGACTCTTGTATTGTCATTGCATATTATCTTATTATATGATGAAAAACTCTCTTCTAAGAATAGTGTTTCTTCTGGTGTAAACAGTCCACCTTCAAGACAGGAACACAAAACTGCCCAGACTCTGGTTTACATGCAGATTTATGTTTGTAGCCTTGAGTTAGGTTCTCTCAGTTATGAAAATCAACAGTTTTGGAGTAAGATGATCACAAGAACAAGGAAAAGCACTAATTTCTTAAGGATTACCAGTTATTTATTTAAACTGAATCTTTCAACCATGGATTAAGTAATTTATATTCCAAATAGGTAGATTTTCCCTTTCAAAGCTTTTTAAAAGTCAAATGATTCTTTCTTCTTTATCCTGAGATAACTATTAAAAGTATTAGTGTATTTTATAACCTGATGAGAACACCAAAACCATTTATCAGAGGAACAGGTTAAATTCCTTTGCAGCCTTATCAACCAGAAAGCTCAAAACCCAAGTGCAAACCATGGCAGTAATCTCACCTCTCAATGTGTCAATGCCTGCATCAATGGCAAATTACCAATTAAATCTGGTGGGTTCTGAATGTCACCTCCTGTTTTCCAGTATGCAAATACAGACCTTGATGCACAGCCCAGAGTGCTCCTGAAGGAGTATTTTGCCAACATCCAGGGAATGCTGGTAGAACAGTGCATGTCCGCCTTCAATTCAGTGAAGTTCTTAGGGACTGAAAACCTTCAAGTTGTCTACCCAGCCTACCACCTGACTGATTATTGACTCACATACTTATTCTTCACATTGCAGCATAGTAACTATTATGACTCTTCTTCTGCTTTGTGTTTCAATGCCACACAGTTAAGAAAAACATGATGAAAGTCTAATAGATTTCAGACAAGATGTCAAGTCACAAGGAGCCCTCATTCATCTAAGAAGCTCACCAATGTCTTCTGAATGGGAGGTAGTAATCTTCAAGGTATCCTCCCTCCCTCTCTCCCACCTATAGACTTGATGTAAACTCCTCTTGCAATTCACAGCAAAACTGTATGCAAAAATGTAAGGTTGATGCCTGTATATCTACCCAAGCAAAATGCCTAAAACTACCCATGAAATAGAGGTATCAGAAGCAAGTGATGTGATGATCTAGGATATAGCTGGCTATAGTTCACTAGACTATAGTAGTGTGCTATTTTTCTCAGCAAGCAAACCAAATTTACAATTTGCAGTTGTATTTGTTGTGTGTATGGAGTTAATAAGAAATTAAATACACAGTTCTTTAAGGGACCCTGAGGTCTTTATTCTAATTTTCAGGAGTGGTATCTAAAGGACAACTAAGACAACCATAACTGATTTTAGAAGTGATTCTTCACTGTGAGGGCTAAGAGAAATGGCAAACCACACTCAGAAACCTTGATGTGAACTACAGCTTTATAAAATGTGGCATATCTTACTTCTAAGAATCCAACAAAAGCTACAGCAAAGTGCAATGCAGCTTGTCTGCAGACTATATCTCATGGTTTTTTTCTCCTTTTTATTAAAGTTATTTTCTTGATCTTTTAAAATAATTTAAAACTGAGGGGTTTTACTTTCCAGTTAGGTGGCTTCTCCATAATTTTTGTTCAGGGCTTTTTTTCTTTGTTTATTCCTCTCTAAATTTGTGTTCTATTTGCTTTTACCATCCTAATCTCTTCTCCCTCTAGCAATCTCCACTTCTGTTCTCTACATACTAAGGTATCCATTAATTGTGTTATTTCCTCAGGTTGACCATGACTGAGTGCCACATGCTCACAAAAGTGGCTCTTTTCCTCTCCCTTCTCAGCTGGGTAAGGGAGAGAAAATATAACACAAGGCTCGTGGGTTGAGAAAAAGATGAGAGAGAGAAGAGATCACTCACCTATTACCATCATAGACAAAACAGACTAGACATGGGAAAATTAACTGAATTTTTTATCAGTCAAATCAGAGTAGGATAGTGAGAAAAAAACATGAATCTTTAAAACACCTTCCCCCACCCCTCCCTCCTTCATGAGCTCAACTTTATTCCCAATTCTCTATCTCCTCCTCTCAGCGGCACAGGGGGTGGGGAAGGGAGATTATAGTCATTTCAGTACACATTGTTTCTATTGCTGCTTCCTCCTCATGGGGAGCACTCCTTCCTCTTCTCTAGCTTGGGGCCCCTCCACACTCCAGCATG
>NW_008685573.1:0-3862 GCF_000695815.1 Acanthisitta chloris | reverse complement strand
CACAAACTTCTCCAGCATGAATCCTTCTTCCTTCCCGTCCATGGGGTGCTGTCTGTCATGAACAGACTGCTCCAGAGTGAGTCCTGTGTAAGGTCACAAGCCCTTCCAGCAAATCTGCTAGGAGCCTGCTTCAGCACAGGTTTCCCACAGGGTCACAGCCTCTTTTGGGCACATCCACCTTCTCTGGCATGGGGTCATCTATGTGCTGCAAGTGGATATCTGATCCATGGACTTCCATGAGATGTAGGGGAACAGCCTGCCTCACCATAGTCTGCACCATGGGTTTCAGGGGAATTTCTGCTCCACTGCCTGCAACACCTCCTCCTCCTCCTGCACTGACCTCCGTGTCTGCAGGGCAGTTTCTTTCACATATTTTCATTCCTGTTTTCTCTGTCCACAATTGCTGACAGAGTTACTTTGTTTTTCCTTCTTAAATATATTTTTCCAGAGGCTAGATCACCTTACTGAGGGCTCAGTTTTGGCCAGCAGCAGTTCCATTTTGGAACTGTCTGGAGCTGGCTCTGTTGGACTTGGAGGAAGCTTCTATCAGGTTCTCAGAGATGTCACCCCTGTAGCCCTCCTTCATACCTTAACCTTACCATGCAATCTCAGTACACCTCATAAATGTACTTTTCCCTCTACAGCCATTGTTGCTCCCTGTGCAAATTTTTGCTTCTGGAGCTCATGATTTCCATACCAACACCTACCTCTTTCTTCCTCTTGGTGCCGGTCACAGTGCCATGACTTAGAAAAGACAGCAAGGCACAAAAATAAGAAATAGTGTGCTTGCTTTTCTGTTTCAAGTGCATGCTATATTGGACTTGACCTCACACAGTGGTCAATTGCCTTAAAACTTTGAAAAAAGTTGCCAAAGAATTATCACTTATTTTGCCAAGGATAGAATTGAACTATATGTAATGAGCAGAACTCTTATTAGAAGAGTATGTAAGATTTTCTTGTTACTGTGCAGTGTTTTGGAGTTCAATTCAGAGTTGAGCATTGGGGGGTTTTCTTGCAACTTCTGATAAATATCCTTCTTTCTGTTAGTCTGAATTTATGGGAGAGCTTTCAAATCTCAGACAGCTACTGTGAAGTCACTTTGTTGAATTTAAGACACCTGCACAGTGTGGACCTAGTCATGGAAAAATGCTCTAGGTGAACTGGAAAGCTGCTACCAGCAGCAACACAAGAATATGATGTATTACACAGAATTTAGAGTTTCTATCTCCTTACAATCAGTGTATTCTGCAAATGTAGGGTTTTTTTTCTGGACTGTAGATTGTATGAACAAAAAGCACAGAGTGAAAAACTGCTGATGACAACTCAAAAAGTACAAATCCAGTCAAATGCATGTTAGACATGTCTTTATCTTAAAGCTAGGGTTAATCTTCCTGTTTTTCTGTGAAAATTATATGAAATGCCTATCTGAACATTTATGTTCAATTGCACTACAAATTCTAGCAATTTAACTAGCTAACACTTGATTTTGACAACAGTGAAATAATGGGGTTAGGTACATGTTCACAATTAAGCCTCAGGTCTTTACATGCAGCCTGGGAAGAGCAGACACCTAAAAAGAAAAGCTTTATGAATGTTTATTAAACTAGTGAAAGGTAGCAAGTGTACTATTCAAAGTTAGTCCAAAAGACTTTGCATGTTTTTTAGAAGATAGTATTTTCCAGGTGACAGGTCTGAAACGACACTATTATTTTAACATATAGTATATATTATCTAGTGTAAGTCTTCATGTATGATGAAAAGTCAAACTCATTTGGACAAAGCAGAGATCTGCTGAGGGGCAAAAACATTTCATTTCTAACAGGTGTAGAACTCAAGTAAACTAGACCTTATGTGAAAATTGTTGCTATTGTATAGGGTTTATGTGGCAGGATTGGGGAGGGCTGTAGAAGTTGCTTCTGTGAGATGATGTCAGGAGCTTTAAGAAAGATAAAAACTGCCATGCAACAGCAACTGGAGAAAGGAGCTAGAATAAGAGAAATGGTCCTGCAGACACCATGGTAAATGAAGAAGGAGAGGGATGAAGTACTTGAAAGACTGGAGCAGAGGTTCCCCTGCAGCCTGTGGTAAAGACCACGGTGAGGTAGGTTGTCCCACTGCAGGAAGGGGATCCACGGTCCCTGGAGGACCATGGTGGAGCAGACCTTCACCCTAGTGTAGTTTGTAGACAACTCTATGAAATGGTCCTGCAGACACCATGGTAAATGAAGAAGGAGAGGGATGAAGTACTTGAAAGACTGGAGCAGAGGTTCCCCTGCAGCCTGTGGTAAAGACCACGGTGAGGTAGGTTGTCCCACTGCAGGAAGGGGATCCACGGTCCCTGGAGGACCATGGTGGAGCAGACCTTCACCCTAGTGTAGTTTGTAGACAACTCTATGCCAGGGCAGGTGGATCTGAAGGAAGTAAAAACTGCCATGCAACAGCAACTGGAGAAAGGAGCTAGAATAAGAGAAATGGTCCTGCAGACACCATGGTAAATGAAGAAGGAGAGGGATGAAGTACTTGAAAGACTGGAGCAGAGGTTCCCCTGCAGCCTGTGGTAAAGACCACGGTGAGGTAGGTTGTCCCACTGCAGGAAGGGGATCCACGGTCCCTGGAGGACCATGGTGGAGCAGACCTTCACCCTAGTGTAGTTTGTAGACAACTCTATGCCAGGGCAGGTGGATGTGCCCTGAAGGAAGCTTTAACCTTGTGGAGAGACCATGCAGGCACAGTCTGCTGGGAGGACCTGTGACCCTGCAGGGAACACAGGATGCAGCAACCCATTTATGAAGAGCTGTATCCCATGGAAAGGACCCATGCTTGAGCAGTTCTTGAAGAAGCACAGTACAGCTCACATTGAAGAAGTTCATGAAGGACTATATGTCACTGGAGGCATTGCAGGTTGGAGCATAAGAAGAAGGAGCAGCAGAGACAGTGTGTGATGAAGTGACTGTAACCTCAGTTCTTCTACTTCTGCACCCCTTTGAGGGAGAAGGTAGAGAAGTCCTGAGTGAAGCTGAGTACAGGAAGAAGGAAAGGGAAAGGAGGGGATGGGAGGAGGAAGGTGTATTTTGTTCGTTTTTCTTGTTAAAGATCATCCTACTCTCGTTTAATAGGCAATAAATTAGTTTCCCCAAATGTACCTAGGCTTATGTAAACAAGGTGACACTCTTCTGCATGACGCCCTTGCTTCTAAACTGGAGAGAGGCATGGATTTGATGGATGGGTCGCTTATTGGATAGCAAACTGGCTGATGGTGCCATTCAAAGAGTTGGGATGAACATCTCAAACTGCAAGTGGAGACCAGTGACAAGTGCATTCCTATCAGATCAGTATTGGGACTGCTGGACCGTTGGCAACCTGAACAGTGGGATAAACTACACCTTCAGAAATTTTATTAAAAACGCCGAGTTTTGTGGTGCAGTTGACACACTAGAGGGAAAGGATGCCATCCAGAGGGACCTTGACAGGCTTGAGAGATGTGCTTGTGTGAACCTCATGAAGTTCGAGAAGTCCAAGTACAACACGTTACATCTGGGTTGGGGCAATTCTAAGCACAAACACAGGCTGAGTGGAGAACGGATGAAGAGCAGGACTGAGGAAAATGACTTGGGAGTATTGGTTGACAAGAAGTAAAACATGAACAAGCAATGCACTGTTTGCAGGCCAGAAAGCAACCACACCCTGGGCTGTACCAGGGCTCCAGCTCCACCCTGGAGCTGGAGACCATTGTGCAGCAGGAAAACTATGATGTAGTCACCATCACAGAAATATGGTGGGATGATTTGCATGACTGGAGTGCTGCCATGGATGGTTACAAGTTCTTCAGAGGGAGAGGTAAGGTAGGAGGGGTGGAGGGGTG
>NW_008685572.1:90259-120951 GCF_000695815.1 Acanthisitta chloris | reverse complement strand
CTGCCCCGCTGCCGCTGGGTCAGGCTGCGGTTTAGGCACGAAATTCCCTCTGTCGCTGTGCGCTAGGCCGCGTGTATCCCTGGGAACCTGCGCTCCGTGGCAGCCAAGCTACCTTCAGCTTCTCCGGGTCTCTGCCTGCACTGCCGCACGAACAAAGACCGAACCCCACCATTTGTACCGATGCTGAGGAATTGGAACAACTTAGCAGTCGAAGTTTGTGGCTGGAGGGAAGTTTAGCTATCTGAGCTCTTAAACATGGCATTTTTCCCTGTTTGCACACTGCAAATCGTGTTCCAGGAGAGTGAAGCACAGAATGCTGCTGCCTACAACAGGGCGTGGGTAGAGTTGTCTTGGCTCTCCTGAGGCCCTATTCCATGTGGTGTTTGTTCTTCCCCAAGGTACTACTGGAGTTGAATGTTTGCCTCTTTCTTGCTTGGGAAATAGGATATTCAGTGATGGCCAAGTCTTTCGTTTGAAAAGTAAAAATGTATATGCAGAACTAACTTTCGGTAGAGTCCAGAGGCTGCAGTAAATCAGATTAAAAAGTTGACATCAAAGATCTGTTGGTTGCTCAAATTGTTTGCTGAGTTTGGCTAAGCTTGTGATTCCAACATCTTATTTTGTGCACGATATTTATGTAATTCAGCATGCATATCTTATCTTTCTCAAGTGGAGAGGCAGGGAATGTGTTGGTATTGTAGACCAAATGCTTATTCAAACAGTAGGCTCAAAACAAGACTGAATTGTCAATGGTATATAACAGCTGCTTGTTGGAAGGAGGTAACTTGGCTTGGTTTGGATGGATTGATAAGTAATCATCACTTAAACTTGATGGGAATTAGTATGCTCAGACAGAAAAAACCTGTAACATTAAACTTGATATTTCAGGGAATCTGAAATTCCAGTGTGAATCAATTTTTACAGTCATTTTAAGGTAATTGGGATTGAGGCAGCTAGATATTTCCCTATAGGTAAAGCAATATCTTAAATCACTTTAACAATTTTCCTTTAATATATGTGTATAACTAGGCTATGGATAATTTAATGGTTCTGTATAATATAAGATATGAGAAGGAAATTTGTGTTTTCTAAGTCAAATTTATTAGGGAAATTGCACAGTATTATTGTGATGTAGTTAATTTTCAAAAATGTTGCTTAGGTAACATTAGGTTTGGCCTTCTCTCCAGAGAAGGAAACACACTGTAAATAAACACAGCTCTTTTGGTGTGTGTTTGGATACAAATGCACGTGTGATGGTGTTACCTTCTCACTGGGTGAGAATGAGTTGTGAGGGAGGGGTAGTTTCTTTGTAACTTCCAGTTGAATTACTTGCATTTCTTAAGTAATAATGAAAGGTACATAATAAAAAAACAGAAAAGTAATGTCAGGCCTTGGGTTTTAAACCACTGCAGCAAAAATGAAAAGTGGTAGTAAAGAATGAGATCATACCCGAAATGTGTGAGCCACAGACTGCCAGCAGTTTCCTTTTCTGCCCTCTGAGCCTTGGGATTGCCTCTTCACTGAAACTACTCAAACTGTTTTGAAAGAGGTCCAGGAAACAGCACCTGGTTTGTTTTAGAACATTTTCACATGGCCACTTAGTATTCTTTGTCTTTATTTGCCTTATGTTTACAAAATATGATTTGGTATCAGTTTTATGTGACAGGTCACTTAGAAAGTGAAGTGACTAACAGCTCTCGGTGTGGTGTTTGGGAAAGAACACGTGGGAAGCTCCTGGGTTTTTTTCCACAAGAAGTTACCAATTGATGGGTGGCACAAGTATGGAATTGAACAACTGTGCAATCAAAAGGCATATTAGTTCCACTGTAAAGCACCACAGTATTAATCTGCATCCCATGAGAGTGTGCAGAGGTGGAGGTATTGTTCACCAGTGACCTTTGGGTAGGCCCAGGGTTATGTCCTGAAAAGTCTTCAGGTCCCTAGGACTGATGTTGTCACAGGCAGCCACTCTGCTCCTCTGGCACTCAGGGGCTGTCTGAGGTCTTGGACCTGTAGTTTGTAAGGCTTATTTTTTTGGCTGAAGGTCTGTAAGTATGGATGCATGTATATTTATATATATATACGTATGTAACACAAAGCTTCCTTTCTGGGCTTGGGCACAAGAATCAGACAGTGTTTTATGGACAGAAGCAGCAATGTTGGGGTTTTTGTATATAAATTTTCTTCTCTTGCAGCATCTTTATTTTCAGCATTTGATCTAAGTATGAAACCCAGTAAATTCCCGGATCTTGAACTTATTTCCTGAGAAGTAGTAATTTCAAGTTCTGATTTGATCCAGGAACTCAGTAAAACACAAATTCCCCAATGAAATTCCCAGGCTTTAAAGGAGTTTTTGTGCTAGAAGACAATCTGTTCACTCAGAGCCAACAGTCTCATTTCTCCTGGAGTACTGTAGGTTTGTTAGCATCACTTGTGCTCTCCCAGGCTGCATTTAATAGGAGGAAAGTCTATCAGAACTCTGGTCTGATTTCTGAATTAATATTCCACGATATAAACATTATTAGTAGCTTTTAGTAATAATAAAAAGGAAGGCACAGTGGATTTCTTTTTAAGCTAAGGCCATTTATTTACAAAAGGCTTAAGAACAGATTCTCATGGCATTAATTATAGGGGCTCAGTTACATATACACACTTTCTACAGGAAAAGTGTGTGGAGGACATTCTGTGCTTTTATGTTAATTTATTTAATGTTAATTTACAGCATTCTGTATCCCCAAGTGAACCCTGGTATTGATACACTGGACATTGCTTGGTTTCTTTGGATGCCAGGGCTTGTCAGTCTAGGAGGGATTATATTGAGTTTCAGTTGTTCTTGAGTAATATTTACATTACTGTGCTGTCCAGAGGCCCTGAGCAGGATGGCTCTGTTTTGCTAGGCGCTGCACAGAGATCCAGATAGACATGAGTTTTGCTGTCTCAAGTCTTTGCCAGGAGTCTTGCAGGTTGCTGTGTCCCGCCTGGAGCCGCAGTGATGGTTTGAGCTGCCTATGGAACCAGGGAATAATCCCTGGATGCTTACCCAGGTTTCGCTCCCTGTACGGAGTGTGCAGTGCTCCATGCTGAGTGTTTGTTGAGTGCAGAATTGTCCTGGTGTGCCTCTGTGTAGCTGAAAGTGCCAGTCCAGTTCCCAAACGGGTCCCAAGTCAGCTGTCTGTGTAGTCCTGGCCGTGGCATGTCTCAGAGGGCTGAGTTAGGTTGCCTAAGAGGCTTCCCTTTGGGATTGCAACTGATGTTGATGTATGTTGACTTAAAACTCCACAGATGATTTTGGTTTAGGTTTGGTTTGTTCTTGTTGTTTGGTTTGGGTTTTATAAAAGTAAGAAACAAAGAAATTACAACATGGAAAAAGAGGTTTTATTATATAGCGACAGTTGTGGGTTTAGGTTACTTTGGTAGGCCTTGCTTCCTGCTTTCTGGGAACTTCAGTTTGTGATCTTCCCATCATCCTCCTTCATTTTCTTCAGTGATTATTACCTCTTTAGCCCATTTCTTCTTTCCTAGTGGCTCTGAAATCTTATCAAAGCAGTTCACATTGATGAATACAGGCTTCTAGGTGTTACTCTTCTAAACCACCTTGCAGGCCATTTTTCTCCTTATGTTTTCTCTAGAACCTTTAGTAAAACATAAAAAACCCCAATAACCAACCCAAAACAACCCCCCCTTCAGTTTACTCAGGCACAGGAGATGGATGTAGATGAACATTGTAGTCTTTCATTGTCAGCTGGCATGCAGAACTGCTCCCAGGATGATCAGGTCCATACTGGAGTGCCTTACTATTTGTGTAGCTTCAGCACAGCCCTGAATTCAGATGCTGAGGATTCTTGACTTCTTGTCATGTTGTTCTGGTGTGTAGGAAGGACAAAGAGTAGCCTTAGAGGTTGGGTGAAGGCGTGTTTACCTTGAGGCAGGTAAGAAATTGAAGTACTCCAAAACGTTGCTGCGTTAAGTTTGCTCTTTGGGATGTGGAGAGGACAATGTTTTATGCTTTGAGTACTGGTGTATTATTTTAGATGCTGAGTACGTGCTATAAGATGATTCCAAATATTGCATCATTAGCCACTGTCACTTGGTTATTGGTTACCTGTAAGCGTCAGGATCGATTATTCAATACCTCTAGTGTTTCGTGCAGATCTGAAGTTTCATTTGACTGCTTGATGGTTCCTCTTGTGCAAGACTAAGACAGTTGTCTCTGTATGGCTTTTTCTTTTCTTTTTAAATTTGTGTTTTCTTTCTGCCTAAATGATACTTTATTGTTCAGAATCTCTACAGAGACGCTATGGAGGAGTTAATGGGATAACTGCTCAGCTTTACACTAACCTAAATGTTTACTGTCTCCCATTGAAGAAAAGAAGCTCATTTATTTATAAAACTGAAATCCAGTAATTGTTTCATGTTTACTCTTGTCTTTGACCCTTTATAAGGGGAAGAGCGACCAGAATTAAAAGAAAATGAAAATAACCTTTTCTTTATAGCAGTGTTGCCAAATTGCAGTTACCATGGACTGTGGTGAATCATAGAATCAACCAGGCTGTGAAGTGCTACTCCAAATGAATCAGAGTAACCAGGGGGGAAAAGTGGGAGGGAGGGACTTTTATCCTTCCTAACTGAACTTTCTAAGGCAAAAGGAAAGGTGACACTAAGATAAAGTTGTTTTAACCTGTTTGCAATTTAAAGCAGTCAAAGAAAAACTGTGTGACTTTAATAACTAAAAGGTGTCTATATTTAGAAAGATATTCCAGCTTTTGTTCCGCACAATTATTTTGGTTCATGTTATGTGATGTGATCAAAAAAGATTTTGTCCTGAAACTTTTCCTGCTCAGGCTGCTGCAGACTGGTTCTTTGTCATTGCTCAAGCCTCTTGATCACTGATGCTGAAGATGAGTTACATAAATCTCATTCTGCAGAGTTTTGGTGTGAATTATAGACCGTTGACATATGTTTCCTGAGATGCTTCTCTTTGGATAGAGGGAAATCTTCTGTTGGATAAGTACTTGTAGAAATATCCTTAAAGCCGTCGTACTCTACCCTTATATTCCTGCAGATAACTCAAGGCAAATGAAAGAAAGAAAGAGAAAGAAAAACATCTCTTACTTCATGTGGTGTTTTTAAATTTTCATTGAAAAGATACTTGACTAGTGTAGAACTTGAAGTCATCTTGTTTCCTGTAGGGGAAAACTTCCTGTTAGATGATTGATTTTCCTATCTTTTGGTGCTATATGGCTTTTCCTCTGTAAGGACAGTTTTCCAGTTATGGAAACAATACCCAAGACAAATCCAAGACTTTAGGCTTTAGGCTTTCCCGGATGTTGTTAGTGTCAGTTTTTCTAACAGACCAGCGCTTACAAGTGTCCTCAGATGCTTAGGTGGTGTGGAGTGTTGTGGGGCACTGAGTGAGCAGATGCTCGGGCTGGAAGTGTCGCTCTGTGGTTGCAGGGCAGTACCTTGGAGAGCAGATCCTGGCCCCATTTCCCTCGCCCTGCCTTGGAGGTGATGCCTTGGCTTCCGGAGGACCACGTTTCATCTGTTATGGAGGGACTTGCATGGCCTCAGGAAATGATGAGACTTGCTTTCCAATCATAGAATTATGTTTTTCTAATTTTGCTTCCATGTTATGCTGTAAAATATATTTCTTCATTGTTAATACTGACTTTTCACATGGTGGATTTGAATTCTTTGCTTGGGTTTCTCCATGGCACTGCAGTTTACTTCTGTCTTCCTGTGTTCAAGTAATATCAAGACAGAAAAGCAGATCTGCTTCCTGAAATCCTGTTCTGTAGCCGAGTGCTGAGCAGTGTTTGATTTGGCCTGTCAGTGATTGGAAGGGGAGAGCAATATTTACTTCTTAGTTCCTTTTATTTCTTGTATTTTCTTCTTGGAGTTCTTCTTCTCAGGTAGCTCATAAGGATTTTTGCAGACCAAGATGCACATTTGTAGTTGTCAGCTGGACAACATGAAAAATCATCTTACTGCCTTCAGAAGCAAGTGCTTGTGGTGATTACTCAGTGCTGCTGATAGTGAAAGCATGCTGCAATTGTCTGATCATGCTGTGAGTTGTGGTCATTTAATTTCCCTTGTTTGAGCATACATTGGGGCGATTTCTTCTTTCATTTTGTGCAGCAAATTGGTAATTCCTAGAATATGTGAAGAGGTGAGAAGCCATTCTTTTCATTCGGTTCCTTTCCTTGTATGGGAATTGATTTGCAGTCTGACTGCTAAACATGGCCATGCAACTGTGAGGATCTCTGTGGTGTTCTTAACACCTAGTAAAAATATCCAGTTTGTTTGTAGATTTACAGAGGTTTATTTCTGGAATGTATGGTGGAAGGTGAACTTCTTGAGGGGACTCTGGTGCCAAGGATTGCAGCTCTCTGCATATGTATAGAGCTCTCTCGGGGAGATTTAGTGCTGGAGCAACTGGTTGAATTAGTTGAAACTTGTCAGAAAAAGTCCTTGTGGGAAAAGCACTTTTGGGTATTGACCTTTATTTAGTAATTGGTAGAAAGTCTATGAGTAAGACTTGCGAAATATGGGACAATTGAGGCAGGATTTCTTGATCTGATCCATGCAGATCATCCTTTACCATCTAGGAAGTGAGTGGCATAGCTTTTTTTGCCTCTTTTCAAACTAGATTGAAGAATCCTCCAGTTCATGCCAGCATTCTAATAACTGACTTGCACTTGAGTGTGTATAATCTGTGTAATTTTATATAGGAACAAGGAATACATGTTTTATGTTGTGTTGTGCAACACTCACAAAAGTCCTCAATGTCTTTTTCTTTCTGTGTGCTTCTCGACTCATTTGGGGGGGGGTGTGTGTGTGATAGTGTTAAATTCTGTGGACATCAACAGCACTGACTGTGCTTTCACTTCTGTGTGCTTTCTACTTGGAGAAGCTATGAGCAGTGCTGGGAATGGAAAACAAGGGGGGACAGCCCCGAGAAGGCTGCAGAGGGGCTAGAACATCAGTACCTGCTGAGGAATTTGGGAAACAGGCTGTCTGTGGAAGGCTGAGACAGTACAGCTTAGCCACCCTTCGTGGTCACCTGTGTCTCAGGCAGGTGTATGGTGGAATTGCACTCTAGGCTTGCAGTCAACAGTTGATACAAGAGACTGAACAACTTTATTTTTTCCTTCTTGGAACTATTCTGGGATAGGACTGGAGAGTCTGACCTCAATAGCTCAATGGAAGTAAGGTCTCTTGTTGAAGGACAGTCAGTGCAGTAAATTCATTGCTGTATTTGCCACTCTGACTTCTCTCGCAGTTAAGAACACATTGTTGCTAGCTCATGTATGGTTGAACTATTTTTTTTTTCATCTAAGCTACTTTTTGCTTTAGTATTTGAAATACAACAAAGTATTTCAGGTCATAACTCCCAGTGATTGATCTGATGATGTAGTAGGTAATAAAGTTGATAGTCTGATCAAGTTTATCAGAATTGAAATCTGTTTTCATCAGTGGGTCCAAACAACAGTGCCAGTTAGAGTCTTTTCAAAGTGAGTTGGCTTTGAGCACTGTGTAGCTATAGTTAGATACTGACCTATGTGCACTTGCTGATGTGAAACTTTTAAAACATTTTGTTTATATCAAAATGACATCTGTAAATACATTTTCTGATTGTGGGGGATGCTTGTAATGAAACTTTAACTGCAGTTTGGAGGTACTTGTATAGACTGTACACATCACCTTCAGCCATCTCTTACTTCTTTCAGTCTACTATATATATATATATATATATGTAATAATATAATCATACTTTAGCCAAGAAATTACCAAATGACTTACACAGTGTGTGTCAGAGAAGTACTGAATACAGGTTATCGAGCACAAGCGAGTGCAGAATTGGAGTGTGTGTTTGGAAGTTGAGAGAGACCACAACTTTGTGGCCTGCCTAATCTTTCTCAGTATTTAATTCTCCTTTTTGAATGAGAGCTGCACCTGTGCTGATAAAAACAAACAAAGCCTTGGAGTTCAAATGCTGAGCAAAGCCCTTCTTGGGCTTTCAACCAACTGCCTGAAACTCCACTGCGTATAATGACCTCTTGCCCATTTACCCCTCATCTCCTTGTTTAAGCAGGCTTAAATATACTTTGTAAGAAACGAGTTAAAATTTGCTTCACAGATTTTGTCCCTAAAACCCGGAGCACAGTCATTAGATGCTTTTGTTGTAAGTCTACTGGTGATCTGTCGCTTCTTGGGCTGGGGTGGCTCCATGGGCCTTTTCTTTCTGGTTGTGGGGGAACTCTGCTGCTGTTGTCTGCAACTGATTCACAGTGTGCCAAGTAGTACAGCTGAACTAATTTGCAGAGTTCTCTCTTGGAAATAGAATGCTTCCTGGAGTAGGTATTTTAATTTTTGCATTCCTTGCTACTTTTAATTAAGACTAATAGAAAACCTCTTTAGCTTTTGGAACCTTGTTCATGCAATTAAATCTTTGTTCTACTTAGCAAGTAGTTTGATAAGCTTGAGTTCTGTGTTTTCACCTCAAAGTAGTATTTTAAAAAAAGGTCAGAGATGGAGTTTTTAAAGAAAAAAAATCATTCAAACCCAGAGTCATTCAAGTAGTGTTATATTGTTTTTGAAAGTAGTATGCTATTGAAAGGAAAGAATGCAAGTACACTCTTGTAAACTGAAGGCAAGCTGTCCTTTACCAGAGCAGTAGTTTGCCATTGACAGTGTCAGCCCTAGCATTGAAATTTGCCTTGGGGTAATTAGTGGTATGCTAGGAAATGCTGCATTTATGCAGTACTTGTCCAATCCTGAATTGATTCCTTAAGAAACTTGCAGTGGCTGTTGTCAAAATATTATGATGGGCAGCCTGACTTTCCACAGCCAGGATGTGTTTTGGTGATGTCAAGCAGAATTGGTTGTGAGGAAATACTACTGAAATTGAGCTGGGTTTTTGGTTTTGGTTTGGTTTTAATTAAAAGAGAAACTGAAGCAACTTCAATGTAAAGATGAAAACATGGTCTTCCCAGAATTGTTGTGCTTTGTCTTGGAGTCAAACAAAATTCACAATAACTGAGTTAAAATAGGACTCTGAAAGAAGACTACTTCTTTTTTTAAGCTCTAGCTAGTGGCACAAATGCTTTGAAATTACTTTATGGTTTTTTTTTTCCTTACTAATGTGTAACTTGCCTTTCCCTGGAGAGGGAGGATTGCAATATCTTTGCTGCTGAGAATCCCAAGATAACAGAAGCATTAGGAGATACAGTGCAAAGACACCATAGATCTTTTCATAGCTTCTTTCTGTCTGGCATGACTAACATAGAACCAGCACTGATGGACACTGCTGGGCCCAGGCTCACCTGTGCTGTACCACCAGGCTTCCCTGGAAATGCATAACCCAACCTGAATTATGCATTTCACATTCCCATCTAGTCCAGAGCAGATTTCCACTGTTAGACAGCTCTGCATGGACTGAGTATTTGTGAACTTTGAGCTGTGGCTCGCTGCGTGGGAGCAGTGTGAGCTTACAGCAGGGTAACAATTTAGGCTTGGCTGTGTCTGGAAGGTGCAGTGCTGCTCCTGGACCTGACCTGCCTCATAGAGCAGCACAGTTGTGTTTGGTGTTTGAGATGGTGTATCTAAGAGTTTATTTAGATTGTAGTTCATTGGGGTAGTTCTGAGTAGAACCGGCTCTAGGGCTCTGGGTGAATCAGAGTATCATCTGCATTTGACTGCATGTAAAATAATTTCATATGTAACTGTTCTTGGAAGCAGTTGGTGTGGCAAGTTCTCTTTGGGAAGTTGAAAGTCATAAGATACTCTTAAGAAGGACAATTGTTGGCTTAGATAGATTCTAAAGGGACATCCGAATCCAAATGCTGGAGACTCTAGGGTGGCATCACTTCTGAAAGATGACAGTACTTAAGTTTAATACAGCTTCCAGAGTCAGCTGCTGCTGGTTTTGCTCTACACTGCTTTTACACAGTAAAAGGAAAATAGGTATTTGCTGGAGAAGAGGGAGATAGGATGGAAAGGGAAATGTAGAGGTTCAAAGAGAGAACTCAGTGGCATTTGCAGGGGAACAGAAGATAAAGGTACGACTTACCTAAGATCAGCTGATCTGCCCTGGTCTGGTGAAGTTGTATCTTAAATACCAAGGCCTGTGCTACTTCTCATTGTGTAGCTCTGCTGTGCATTGGAATAAGTCCTCAGACCCTTCTGATCTCACGGTGGCTGTGAGGAATTACACAGGTGCTAAATAACCAGTGGGTGACTGATGTAACTGCATTTTTCCTTACTCTTTTGTGTAGCTCCTCCATCCATAAGAACACTACTGTTTAGGCTTGCAAACCTTTGTCAGATTGGTTGAACCTGTCTTTTATATTCAAAGGTTTGTGTGTGACAGGTCAGTAACATGGTGACAGTTTTTGTAAGGAAATGAGACTTTAAAAGTTGCTAATTCTGTCTCTAAGCTCTTATGTTGTCTTTTTAATATTTGCATTGTAATATTTCTATACTTTGTAATCAAAAGCTTGCAGGAAAGCACTGTATTTACCAAGTTGGAATATTTATAGTATATTTATATATTTATAAATATAAGAAATTGAGAGTTTGTAGACTTGAATGGGGCATGTTGTGGGGTGGAAGTGGGTACAGTTGTCCGTTAGTGCTGTGATGAGTATTGGCATCAATAATTGAGTATCATAAAGACCATTATAGGATTTTATTGCTGCAATATTTTGGTTAACAGTTTGATCATTCTTACATTAATCTGCCATTTGAAGTGTTTCTGATACTGAAGAATTAACTGGTTTTATTTGCTAGTTCATTCTACAGTAGTGTTTCTCTTTGGTTATGTGTGTCTGTCAGTATTCTGGGATGCTGTTGAGTTACGGAGACTGAGAAGTAGAAGCAAGACTTTTTCCTCACTGAAAAGTTACAGGGAAGATTAGACAGTTAAACTATCACCACTGAACTTCAAGCTGGCACTGGCCTTTGAGATACTTGTCAAGGATGGCTTGGGAAAGGTCAGGAAGAACTCTGGGGAATCAATCTAAGGCAATTGTGAATTCTTGATAAAAAACGTAATTTTAATAGATGAAAGAAGAAAGGGAATGGGAGATGCTAAACTCTGTGGCTATCATCTGCCACCCTCTTTATCATAAGCAAGACCAAACTCCCTACAAATCACAGAAAACGCCTCAGTGCATAAAAAAATAATGTGCTGGTTCTCTATGTGAACAGTGGCACTTACACAGAAGGTTATATGTATATTTCTTGCAAGATTAGTATTATTGCCCCAGTACTGTTTTGTTTGGTGTATGGCTCATTTATTCTGTATCAGGGAACAATTTCTGAGAATAATGTCCATTTTGAAAGTGATCTAGTCTTTCCCATGGGAAGCTGATATTAGATGAGGCTTGTGGGAGGAGGGGGAGGGAGCAGAATCCATATGCAACTGTACCTCCTCACAGTTTTGAATATGGAGAAATTAGAGATGTTAGAGTTCTCTATTGTTTACTTTTTGCTGTTATCTTTCTGAAAGCAGAGAAAGTGTGCTTTTAAAAATGGTTGGTTTTGCTTGCCATTTGATTTTGTACTTGGTGTGATAAGTGACCTTTGGATATAAGATATTCCTCACAAGTCTAGCCTGATAGTTGTCCTTGAGGTCTCATTACAGTCTGTTCCTCTAGCTCTTAGGTTCTTCTAAAAATGCACTTATGATCTGAGCTTCATTTGTCCACACTTGAAATTATATTACCCTGTTCTTTGCGCTTGTTACTTTTCTCATTTTCTGTCATTTTCTTGGTTTAGCAAACTTATCAATAGGGTTTTTTCTTAGCTTGGAAGACGGTGGTGTTTCTAGTACTATAATACACATGTAGCAGATCACCCTTTTGTGGGAGATTAGGTGAATCACCCAGGTTCTCATTGAAAGCTGGCCAAGTAAAAAGGGAGACTGGAGAAAGAGCAAGGAAATAATCTTTTTTATTATGAGATGTTTTAAATCTTTGCTTCGACCATTGCGTGTTTTGGCTTCTCTTCAGCTTATCGAATAAACAATTACACTTCAGGTTAGTCTGATTTTATTTTAAACAGTATCTGAAAACTTACACAGTAGAAAATGTTAAATCAGGCCATAAATTAATACTTTGGTTAGTTAAACAAGTCAACTCTTTCTTCTTACTGTGATAAAAACATCTTTAAACCATCTTGTGAAGACTCAATGAAATGAGCCCTTGGAAGTATGTGGAAAGACCCATTTCCTGCATTATATTGGTAGAATATATTTAGCTGGAATTTACCTACATATTAGTCTTATTTCTGCTGGTTAGTTCTGTCTTGAATGGATCTGTTTAAAGCCTTGAGTGTTCTGTTTTTCTGATACTCTAGTAGTAACCACATCTTTGCCTATACTTGAGTGTTAGGGTGAAGTTACCCCAGATGAGTTGGGGCAATTTTATGTCTTGAATTTACTGCAAAGGTGTTTACTTTTCTCAGCTTCACACTCCTCACACTTTCTTCCCCTGCTTACATAGCTGCCAGCCTGAGTATTTAGTGGCTTACAAAGCCAACAAGAATGTGGGTAGTTTTCAGCTGGATTGTTTTGTTGGATCTGTGTGGTTCCCAGGTTTCCTGCAGGAGCTATGGTGATAGTTGAAATCCATGGCTACAGATGCTGTTGGTAGTGTGAGCTTGAACTGGGTTATGTTGATTGTGAAATTGGATCTAGCACAGGGTGGAGGTGTTTGTGTGTGTGAAAAACAAGAGGGAAAAGGAAGGACTGGAGGGTGAGATGGTCTGAGGCTTTAACTGAGGAGAAAGCTTTGGCAGAGCAGATTTAAGGAAGGAGAAGAAAGTTGAGCCTAGAGGTAGGGAAGGAGAGCATCTCTAATATTGCTACCTTGTGAGTACCTGGAGAAAGCAGCAGTCACTGCAGACAGGGAATGAAGGAGCTGTGAGCCTAGGATTGGAGTGTCACTGCTGAGAGAGAGACTAATAGATCCTGAAATGCCTGGCTGTAAAGCTCTGGAGCACATATCAATTCTTATTGATGAGAGCACACAAGCTGGCACTTTGATGTGCTTTGGAGGCTCTCAGAGCACACGAGTCTGCCTTAGTGCATCCTGTGGGAATCACTGCCTTAGGTATGAAACTAGGGGAAAGCCTTATCCATGAAATCAGTCTGCAAGGAAGAGGCTTGGTGCATTAAAAGTTTCTGGCAGGGTTTGATGAAATTGTTACTGCTGGGTTTGAAAGGGTGAGAGTGTGCGAGAGTGGGGAGACAGCAGATGGAGGAGGTTCTGAGGCATGCTGGGGTGCTTGAGTGTGGGAGAGAATAAAAGGACATACTTTATTCACCAGTAAAGGAGTCTGGTTTAGTTACTGGTCCATTCAAGGTAGAAGAAAACTAGTATTTGAAAGGAGAGACATCGTCATTTGGAAGTGAAATCATTTGCAGCAAGGAGGTTCTTAGAAAACTGGCTGTAATCAGGAAGTACACAGGAATGACAATGAATGTGTTTGTTCCTATTGCTTTTCTGTCTGCACTTTTATCAATTAAGTATCAGCTTCAGAACCAATTGTTTCTGCCCTTTGAGCTGTACGTGTCTCTAAACAGAGGTGTTGTAAATCAAGAGTAGCCACAAAGCTGATACTCAGAATAAGACAAACTCAGAAGCCTAAGATTGAAATTTTGGTTGTGAAGACATAGGTTAGCTGAGCTGAAAGAGACAATTTCTGCTAAGGAGCAAAAGAGAGAACTTCATCTAAGGTCCGGAAGGAGAAGCCCTGCCATACCTGTCACTGCCCCTTTTGGTAGTGGCACACTCAGATCAGCTCCATGGAAAACTACAGCCTCAGTGTGGTTGTTCTTGTTTTCATCTTACCGAGTCTTTTCAGGAACAAACCCATTATTATATCTAGGTACAGAAAAGTGTCTGTAGCCACTGTATTAATTAACAGTGATTAATAGATAAGAGCAGTTGGTCAGTGTGTGAGATGCAGAATGCATAAACAGCAAAACAGCAGGTTTCCCAGCTAGTTCATATACTTCTCAAATTTTTGACCTGAAGCATTAGTTTCAATATTTCCATAACTTATCTATTCTGTACTCTTTACATGCAATTGTAGCTTTTAAGGGACCAATTTGCTTAACTTTCAGTTCTTAATTAACCTCATAGAGGGAAATTTGGGAGTGATTCCAAGTCTTGCAGTGAGAAGGCTGCTCTGGAATTAAGAGTTACTGTCCTCCTTGTTAGAGTATGTGTTAAGTAGGGTGATGTGGAGATGAAGGATTTTTGTATAAATGTATATGTAACATCCTACAAGTTAGAATTAGCTTTGTTGCTACTAAATCGTCACCAGTTTTTTTTCCTGTCAGGTTGGAAGGGATTCATCTCAGTGAGACAATGCTCACAGAATTGGGCAAACAGAGGGTTTTATGAACCTTTGATGCTGGGCAGTCTTTTTTTTTTTTTTTTTTTTGGATACTATTTATAACTGAAGATCTGTCTTTTGTGGTAAGCTTGACCCAAATCGTGTGACTGAGTGCTTGGTTTCTCCAGATCTGTGCTTTGGCCTGGAGAGAGTCAAGTGTCATGGGCATTTGTGGTGTTCAAAATCAAAAGTAGTATTGAGTGATATCTATCTTGTAGTCTGCTTGTCAGTCTTGTACTTGATCCGGTGTTACTAGGATCTTTCAAGCCTTCACGGAGTGAGACAGGGAAGTGATTTTAAAGTTTGGTGATATCCTGTTGAGAGACTGCTATTTGTATGTATACATGTATGTGGAATGTGTATATGTATATGTGTGTGTATAAATAAATGTGCATATGTAATATCCTTGTTACAAAGATATCCTAAGTATTCCTTCAGTGTGATCATTTTGTGATGTGGCGCTGCTCTTAGCTTTGCTTTCCGATCAATGCCAGAAGACTTTGATTGGCTTTAGTTTTTGGAAACCTGTGTTGATAGATCACAACCTTGCAAGGCTGAGGCTGGAAAGGAGACTGAGGTAGGGATTCCAAGAGCTTGCTTTAGAGACCCTTTCCCACCAAGCTTGCTTATGAAGTAGGTTTGGGAGCATGAAATACTTGCAATTTCATGTGGAATGTGGAAATGAGAGCTTAGTTTTGTCAGAAATGCTGAAGTTCACTTAAAAGGAATCCTGACTTTCTTAATTTGTGTGGCAAATAATTGTGCAAGTGCTTGGAAATTTAGAACAAGGAGGATGTAAGAATTGTGCATTGATAGTTGGGGAAAGGTGTCAGAATGCAGTGCCCTGCTATATAATCAGTTGCTGCCTAAGTGGAGCTGTGGACTGTTACTGATGTTTGCCTTACTTCAGTGTGTAAGCACTTTTAGATGGAACTGGGACATTTGATAAGACCACACTGAAATGTTTGGGGTTTGAGTTCAGTACAGAACTGTTTTGGTTTCCATCTGTAATAAGTGTGGTCAACATTTATCATTTCACCAATCAGTGATTCATTATGTCATTACAGCCCTGTCTATATTTGAAAGGAATAATCATCAGCTTAGCTCTTCTGAAATACCCTTATATGTACACTGCACATTGTTCTTATCTTCATCGGTTTGTTGTGGTTTGGGGTTTTTTGTTTGCTTGTTTTTCCCAGTTGTTATCTGATCAGGAGAAGGAAGCCGAGACCTCATGGTCATCTCAAAATACAGACTTGTCAAAATCTGTGGGGAGAAAACAACCCCAACAAAACAAAGAACCAAACCCAAGGCATCTAGTTAATGAGTACAATTGGTGAAGGTTCATACTTGAAAGTGCACATCAATCAGTAGTTCCCAGTGAAGCTTTTAAAGAATATTTCATAAGAATAGGGTTACAAGGGTCTATTGTCAGTCACAAATTTTGGCAGCAGCATTCCTGGGCAATTTCTGTTTTCAGGTCAATTACATCTAAACCTAACCTCTGTTAACCAGATCTACATATTTTTGTTTCAGTAAAGGACTTGAGTTTACAATCTGAAAATATTTTTTTTTAGTGTTATGGAAGGTAATTTCTAGCAAAAGTAGAGCAATTGCACATGGGATTTTTTCCTACTAATATGTTTATGCTTATGTTTTCTTTAGTATCAGATATTGAAGGTGGTGATGCTTTGCAGCTCAGAAAGGAAGATGCCCTCAAGATATTTGCTTACATCAATTCCTGGACACAAAGGTAATTTTGAGTTTGGTATGGCTCATACTGAACTTCAACAGTCTTCCCTTCTTAAGAAATCCAGAGTAAATTAGAATGAGCAAATTATTAATGTACAACATGAGAACAGTTGCAACCCAGTCATTTTCCAGGTCATCCTCTGCTCAGAGTTTTGTCCTGTTCAACAGCTCTAGTATGACAACTCCAACCTGAAGAAAAAAATAAAGGCCTGGATAATATTTAACTATTTTCTTCTGGTTTCTTTGTTTCTTTACCTGTGCATTGGTTTCATACTATGAAAGAGTATGGAAAGCAGTCCGTAAGTTGTTAAAGCAGAGTCTAGAAAGGAGGCCACAGGAGGGACATTTTATGTCCTGTTTCTGTGCTGCCAAATGGGCTTTTGAGAGTTCTGCTTGTTGGTTTGTGCTTGAGGCCTTCCTTGAGGACTACTTTTTACTTTGGTTGTCTACAGTTTAAATCTCTTCTTTCCTTCAAATCAGTTGACAGCTCAGCCTGATGAACACCTTTATCTTCCATCTTTGTAGCATACTCATTTTTTATAAGTCTTTAATTTTGGGTAGAGCTCATCTTCCTGTGAGAACATTCTAACAGAGGAGGACTGAGAGGTTTTGCACATACCTCTGTCTTGGAAACAAGTTTCTCAATATGTGAGAAGTATTCACCAGACTGTTTTCATTGTTACTGAGAATAATTTGTTGTGCCCAAGTGGGGCAGTAATTTGTAGGCATAAGCGATGGACCTATTATACTCAAGGATAAATGCTTGAGGATCCACTTGGTTTTGCCTGCAATCAGTTGTTGTCATTTGCCAATATGAAAATACATTTACAGGTAAATGGCAGGAATCTCTTTTTCAATTGGGTAAAGGCACACTCCACATCAAGGGAATTTTCTTCCTGTATAGATGGAACAAAAGGTTTAGATGCTTCAATCACTGTATCTGTGCTGGAATTAGGAAATCCTGAATGAATCTTTGTCTAACCCACTTAAAAAACCCCATAAATCTATATTCAGAAAGTATATGCCTTAAAGCTGTAGCTCAAGGGCATGTTTGTATTCTATCAAGAGAGGCAGCAGCATCTACCTGTCGTAGTTCTGGCTTCTCTTGGAGGTTTTTCTTGCAAATTCTAATTTATTAAGATCAGTTTCTAAATTGGATGCTGTATTTGCAGAAGAACTTTTTAATCACTTCTTACTCTTGATTTCTTGCCCTATCTTTGCCTTCTAATCTCTTTCAGAAATGGTATGTATGATTTTGATATTATTTCAGTGCCTGAGAACTCTGGTCATGGACAGGAGTCTGTTCTTCATCTGATAGGAGGAAGGTCTCTACTGCAAGACAACTATCAGTTTATGTAGCAGTTCCATTGTGCAGTAGAGTTGGAGTGAGAGCTGAGTCCACCTCACAGAGGCTGTTACAAGCCTTTAATTTTAGTCTTCAATAAGTAGGGACACTGCAATGATTGCTTTCTTCTCTTATGTTCTTCAGGATCTAGATCCTTTTAGAGGAATATTTTCCACTTTTGTTCAGGATAAGGAAGTTACTTGTTTGTAGGGAAGAAGCAGATGTTCCCAGGCCATAGGTTCCAGGGTTATGCACCCACAATCTGACACATATAGTTACCCGTGCCCACAACTAGACTTACCTTAGAGTTTTCTGACTTGATGATTTGATTGATTTTTTCAATCTCAGATGATTTATTGCAGTAAGGAGCAATAGAGAAAACCAGATGAGGAAATGGATTCAGAAACAAACTGAAAAATGTTACTGCTCTAGTAGCACAGTGACCTTGCTCACAAGATTTCTATATATTACTTGCAGTAGCAGCTGTGAAATGATATCAGGGATTCCGTTGTTTTGGTAAGCATTTGAAAGTAATGGGATGTTCACAGGGTTTCAGGAAGGCTTTCTGACTCCCACTTGCTGCTGGATAGTCTTTCATGTGGATTTCCTTACTTTTTTGAGTGTGTCATGTACTTTGTTGTTTAAAATGTTTTAATGTGAAGAGTTCTCTTAGTTCCCTGTGCTGATTGTAGCTACTTCAGGAATTTTATTATATTTTTCTGTTTTCTTACAGACAATGTTTGTGCTGTTTCAAGGAGTATAAACACCTGGAGATCTTTAACCAAGTAGTGTGTGCCCTTATTAACTTAGTGATCGCCCAAGTCCAAGCTCTGCGGGACCAGCTCTGTAAACATTGCACTATAAATATAGATTCAACATGGCAAGAGCAGAGTCATCATGCTGAGGAGCCCCTGAATGTAGAGAGAGAGTCTCATGAAGAAGAAAATGGAGAAAGACAAAAATCTATAGAGAAAAAATTTGACTCTGCAAGAACTTGTATCCTGTCGGAGGAGGAGCCTGCAAAGAACACAGAGGCTTTTAGCTTATGGAGCACTGATGAGAAGGAAAAGTTGCTGCTGTGTGTGGCCAAAATCTTTCAGATTCAGTTCCCTCTGTACACTGCTTATAAGCATAATACTCATCCCACAATAGAGGTATATCTTCTCTTTCTGTCTGTATTGAATTATTTAGTGCAAGTTATTTGCTCTCATTGAAGAGTTGACTCTGTGTTGCTCTCACACAGAATGAGCACAGCATGTTCAGCTCTCCCGTGACTTCAGTAGAACTTAGCAGAGAAACTTTTAAAATGGCACATACTCTTCACTTCCTTAAAAATATGCTTAATTATTACAGTTAATGTATTGATAAGGGTTGGATGGAACCATGCACTGAATTATTGCAGTATTTAAATAACAGGAAGGCAAAAAGGGGACTGTAGGAAGCCTTTCTGCCAGAAGGTAATCCATTAAGAGTTTATTCATTTCTTTTCATTGCAGTCTATGGTTCTAGAAGCAAAGCTTCATAAACTAAACTTTGTGCAAGATGAAACTTGTTAGAACAGTTGTTAAATTGACTGGAATAACTGAGTTCTGCACAAGGAGCTTTGTTCCACACTGCTGATTTTTCTCTGTGATATTTGATATGGCTTCCATGCACATTTCCCCTATTTTCTTCTGAAAAACACCAAACAACGGACAAAAGCATTTTGAAAAATTCATAGTTACTGAAATAAATATGATGGTGTTAACATTTCCTGGTTGAAGCAATGTATTCCTTGGCTTTTGATCCAACTTGTGGTAGCCTAATAACAAATAAACAGTGCTTTTACAATATATCTGTGCAAAGAAGATACATATTTAGCTATATAAAAAAAGCTTCTCTCCAACAACTTTAGAACAAGTGTAGAGAATTAGGCTGCAGTTTAACCCACTTTCTTTTTTTTTATTTTTTTATTTATTGGAAGCTCTGTTGGAGCTCTGAGTGATGAAGTTTCAGGTTTCCCATAACTCTTTCTGACCTGCCTTTTAAACTTTCCCCATACATAAATAAATCTGTAGTTCAGCCTCTGCAAGTAGGAGCTGTAGAGGGTAGATCTAGCTTGTCAGTTAAAAAAATAAATCAATGACTACATAAGTGATTTATCTGCTGTACTCCTGTGGGACACCCACTGAAACCAGCTTCAGAGGAATATGGAGTGAACAATTCTGGGGTAGCATACTTGGTTCTTTTAAATGGCAGTTACATGGGTTGTTTATTTTCTTCTCTTTCAATTTCACTTCCAAGTGATAGAAAGGAACTCTCTAAGTGCCTGATAGGATTTCTTTTTCATTTGGTGTACAGCCATGAAGTAGTTTAGGCACATATATACCATAGGTAGCCTGTCCTGTGGCTGGTTGGCACTTTAGACATATTACTGTATAAAACTTGAGTCATTTAATACATTGATTATCATAAAAGCTTAACTTAAAGGGAAGGTGAGAATTGAAAACACTTTCCTGAGATATAGGCAAGTAAGTTTTTTCCTTTTCTGCTAGACTTGTGTTTCTGGGTCTTGATTACAGAGCTGTGCCAGCCTGCATTATTTGTTGTGTACGTTTTACCTTTTTTGGGAGGGGAGATTTTCTCTTTGCATTTCAAATGTCCTAGCATCAGTCATTTTTGTCACAAACTGATATTTTCTGTATTTAGGAAGTACTAGGGTTCTGTTATTCTAAAGTAGTGTTAGCTATTTTATGTCGAAACTTTTCCGTTACCATGAGTTTAGAGGTTTGGAATAGAATTTTGGATTTCAGTCTAGAGCACATCTTAGTTGGCTTGAGACAAGTTGTTAGTCCCAGTAATGAGAGCACTTTTTGTTTTAAATCAGACTTGATCTCAGTCCTCAAGAGATAATAAAATCGAAATCTCTGTTCTAAATGTCTTATCTATACTTGTATGCTAAACAGGTTCCTGACAGATTGAATCTGCCAAGAATTTGTTGGGAGAAGCTAGTGTAGCTCTTCCTCTAAGCATTTCTTCTGCCCTAGAAAAAGAGAAATTTGCTGATGCAGAAGAGACTCCAGTCTTCACTCTGACTTCAGAAAATTGGTTGTTCCGTGTTCTTGAGGTGAATTTACACAATTTCATTGAGTCGTCACATCCAGGAAGGTTTCACTTTGCCTGGAAATGATTGATTTAGGCTGCCATTTAACCATTCCCAATGGAAGGCTTTCCCATGGTGTTATTCCCTTCCGGTAACGATCAGCAGTCAATATTACTGTTAGCCTTTGCTCTGCACACACCTCCAAGGTCTTTGTTCTTAATGGCAGCAGGCAAGTCTTGAAGTCTAATCCCCTTATCAGGTGCTTGCCAAGCCATGTTACACTTGACTGTCTAGTGGAGAAGAAAAACATTCATGTGGAAGTAGGAGGTTTTCTCTGTTTAGAAGTTCATGAAGTTACATGAAAACAAACAGCAAAGCAAGTTGGTAGTCAAAAAGGTGTTTGTAGGATCATAGAGATTCTCTGCTTAAATGATATGGGCTGAGAATTATATTAGTCTCTTACAAGGTTTCTGAAGTGAAAGTGAAGGCCGTGGAAACCTGACTGGTAGCCAGGAGGGCTGTGTACACACCATTTGCTTCTTTGGGAACCACCAATCTTTTGGGTGCACGAAGAAGCCTTTGCGTCTGTTGCTTATCCCAAACAAAATTACCTCAAACTGTTTATAAATATGGTTGGGATTTTTTTGAGAAATGTTCATGGGTTTATGGAATATTTTTAAGAGATCTTGTGTATAGAGTAGTTGAAGACTGTATGTCCTATTCTTTTCCTACGTTGTGCAGCAAGGGAAATACCTGAATGGACACATCAAAGGAGGGGGGGGAAAAAGAAATCTATAAAAGGAGGCCCTTAAAATCCTGTGGAGAAAGAAGCAACAGTGCACTGCTGAACTTTGCACTGTCTCAGAATGAACGATGAATGTGAAGGGAGTTACCCAACCATTTAGCAGTTCTTGACAGAGAATGAAATGAAAGAGGGGGAAAAAAGATCAGTTGTTTATGTGTCTGTAGTCCCTGGGTGTTTGGCATCTTGTGCTCTCTGCTTCCCCTTTTCGAGGAAATACATTCTTGGAAGAAAACCTCGGTGGAGTGCTTTCTGCCAAGATCGTCCCCATGTCAGACCTCAGCGAGTGCACCTTACCACAGAATGGTTTGCGTTGAAAGGGACCGTAAGAGTTCATGTAGTTCCTACCCTTGGCCTGGGCAGGGACACCTTCCACTAGACCAGGTTGCTCAGAGCTCCATCCAAACTGGCTCCATCCCGCCACAACTTCTCTGCCTGTGCCAGGGTTTGCGTTGAAAGGGACCGTAAGAGTTCATGTAGTTCCTACCCTTGGCCTGGGCAGGGACACCTTCCACTAGACCAGGTTGCTCAGAGCTCCATCCAAACTGGCTCCATCCAGCCACAACTTCTCTGGGCAACCTGTGCCAGTGCCTCATCACCCTCACAGGGAAGAATTTCTTCCTAATCTAATCAGTCAGTGTGGAGCCATTCCCTCTTGTCCTGTTCATGTGTGGCTTTGCGACAACTCTGTCCCTTCCTGCCTTCGTAAAAAGTCCCTCTCCAGCTTTTCTCTACCCTCTTTAGCTACTGGGAGGCTGCTTTAAGGTCTCCTGAAGTGATGGTGGGTTTTACTGGCATATTGGGTTCCCATAAGGAATTCTTTTGTTTCCTTATAACCTTAACTTACTCTATTTTGTTTCACATCTGCAAGAACAAGTCACGTTTCCAGACTCTCAGCTGCAACACTTTACAAACCTTTTTGCAGGACTTGTGCAACAGCCCTCTATGAGTTTGGTTTCTGTATTCCTAGAAATGTAGTTCATCTGACAACAAGTCTCTGTTTTGTTCAAGAAAACTAATGAAATTTCTCACACTATTTCTGCAGTTTTCCTGGGCAGAGCAGTGAACACCTTCTTTTGCTACTTAAAAACATACCACCTACTGCCTTCAAAGCTATTTTAAAAATAACTGGGAGAGTATCACGAGTTCAGGCGTGACTTAGAGTTCAGCAGAAGAGAAAAAGAAAATAAATGCTTAGCTATAATATGAGCATATTGAATAATTCAAAATGTTTGTATCACACTTAATCCATCCAAAATTGCTTGCCTCCAGCATCCTCTGGTACAGTTTGAAGCAGTTTACTCCTACACAGCTCTGTAAAATATAGTCAGGAAATTTCATTTAAAAACTGAACTTTCTGTTAAACTTCCATTTGATTTCTGATTATCAGGACCAGGGGTTTGGCATGGAGGGATGGGAAGAAGGATGTGTGCTGTAACTACAAGTATCCATGGCAATGTTGTGTTTTACAGTTAGTCACATTTTATACTTTCAGTGCCCTTTAGCCCTCAGTCATGTGCATGAAACAGACAATGTGTTACATCCCCAAGAAAGAAACTTTTTGCTCTATGCTGCCCAACACCCATCACAACAAGTGGATGTTGTGAACACTAAAAAGAATAGCTATTTTCCCAACCCCTTTTCAGTTTAGTACTACTAGAAAATAGATTTCTTGTTGCAGCAAATAGCTAACAGATTGGTAGGGTGCTGCTATTTCTTTCTCCTATTTAATCAGCTTAGTCCTGTGAGAGTTTAAGACTCTTGTTTTACATGATGTGTCTTGTTGTATATAAAAAAATACAGTAGTCAAAGTTAAAATTTTATTATTCTGATGGCAGTGAGTGTTTTGATAGTTTAACCCCTTTAAGCATTAAATGGAGACTTGTAGGACATTGCACATTTTATCTAAATTCAGATGTTTACATATATATCTGCTCTTTATGCAGAAATTGTATTCCAAGGTACCTAGATGATTCTGTCAGGCTGGTGTGCAGCCAATATGCCAAACTATCCCCTTTTCCATGTTCCTGTTAAAAAAATTGGTGATCTGAACAGGAGTGGAAGTATAGAATAATCTGTTCATCCATCCTTAGAGAGCCACTGCTGTGTGTATATATATACACTACATACTATGTGTATATTTGTGTACTTACATATCCTTAACAAAGGTGAAATGGTTGACTGGAAAAGTGTGTTTTGCAGTGTAGAAGTGGAGCAAAGCTTGTGGTTTCCTCTGAATTAGGGGCTTGGTTTTTTCTGTTAGTTGACTGAGATACCTGGTAATGGTCAGTTGTTATTTTATTGTATAAATGTGTTTCTATTGCTTCAGTTAATTCTAATTTCTTTCTTTTTAACAGGATATTTCTGCTCAAGAAAGCAATATATTAGGGGCGTTCTGTGACATGAATGTAAGTCCTCCACTTTTAACTAGGTACACTTTCCTAGAAACTTAAAATAGCCAAGTTCATTCCTCTGTATGGATTTGTGTTACACTTTGGATTTCCTCTATGTCTGAATGGATCTAGTATTGAGTGTTCAAATTCTTCTCTTGTTTTTTTCTTCCATATTTCTAGGATGTAGAAGTACCATTGCACTTGCTTCGTTATGTTTGTCTGTTTTGTGGCAAAAATGGCCTTTCCCTCATGAAGGATTGTTTTGAATATGGAACCCCTGAGACACTGCCATTTCTTATAGCACATGCATTTATCACAGTGGTGTCTAACGTAAGTACTCACTTTCAGTTGTTTAATATTGAACACAAAAAGTAAAAGGACTGAAGTCTGGAAGAATTCTGTAGGACCAGGGAGGGAGAAAAAGGCTGTAAGATGTTCCTTGCGAGGAGTGTGAGGTTTGCTCATCCACTGAGCATTTCATCAGCCAATCTCTGTACGTTTCCTGGAAGCACACAAGTAGTTCTGGAGTTTGTATATAGATAGGAAGGTGGTAACAGCCCCAGAAAATAGTTGAAAGAACATTGTCAATTCTGTCCCTGAAATTGTCATGGAAATGTTTTGAGTTTCTTCAGGCTGTTTTAACTTTTAGCTGTTTCCTATGAGCCACAAAGGAAAAGCCTATGGATTTCTTTTCAGTGTCCTGTGATTTGATATCATTGCACACATTTGCAGTGTAGGGGTAATGATCGTTTATTGTCACTTAGTTGTGGAATTGCATATCCTTCAGCAGTTCCGCAGTTTGAAATCATAGTGGGTTTTGCCTAGCAGAATTACAAATTGATATTAGTGGAGATTTGGAGGTTGGTGATAAAAATAAAACCTAGTCCCTGAAGGACAAATGAAGACTTAGTGTAATGTGAGAATACCAAGTTGTGACCTGTCTTGTGGATGTTAAATATGGGCAAAAAGGAAACCGGTAGTTTGTTATGCCTTGTAGGAAGTGACTTTAACATAATTTTGACGTTGATTGCAATTTTAAGTACTTAAAATCAGATCCTTCCTTCCACACATCTTCCCTCCTTCCTTGTTGGTGTTACTGGCCAGCGAGGGGGTGTTCTAAATAAGTATTGGGATATGTTTGCATAGAGGGAACCAGTGACTGGAATCCAGCTGCTGTTGGTGGTCTCCATCCCTCTCTCCTGAGCTTTTTAGTGTAATGGTTCCTAACCTGTATGCCAGAGAACAAGTGAGTGAGGACATGATATCCTCTATTCTTGCCAACTTGCTCAGGAGGACTATTGCAGGACCTCTGTGTTAAATTGTGGAGATATGCTCTCTTCTGGCCCTTTTTATATAATCTGATGAAGTGATAATTGTCTATAGCTGTTGTCAGTGCAACCTGCACTTCTCATCAGACTATTGCTGAAAATGTGTAGTCTTATAGGATATTCTGGTTTAGAAGTAAATTTTGGTCATGCAACCAAGCATTTTTGTGTGTCTGATTTTGGTTTTATTTTTTGTGAGAGTGGGCAAAACTGGTTGAGCACTGAGTGGCAGCTCCCTATTATGTTTTTCCACAAGCATTCTGGCTGCGAATCCCATTTCCTGAGTATCCCATACCAGTGCACATTTATGAAGTGCATCTACCTTTCCTCTTTGTCCTTTTTTGAAGTCTTTATTTTTCTCCACATAAATTGCCTACTTTCTTTATTCTTAGTCATGTGGCCTAACTCAGAATACTTCTCAACAGAGTTTCTCCTTTCAGGTAATTTCTTAGCAGCTTGGCATTTATCTTTTGTTCTGGTAGGTAACACATTTAGCTGAATCTTGCAGCTGTTTTGTGTGAGTTCTATGGTTAAACCTGCCAGACAAATGGAAACTCAACTCAAACCGTAACTAGTGCAAGTACTGTTTCTTCAGCCTCTTCGAGCATTGTTGCTTTTAACTAGCATCTTTCTTTTGAACTCTCTCTGACTTTGCTGGCAAATCTGTGTGAGTTAGAGGAAAACAGTTTAAAAAAGAATAATTATGGGTAGATTTTATCTGTCAGTTCACTACAGAAAGTATAAGAAAATGTTTTTTGTGCAATGTGCCTTATTCATCCACTTGCTACTTTTTGGTGTCACTCAGTGTACTTGTTAGCACTTCTTCTGACTTCCAAATGTAATACATCTATTAGATCCAAACGAGGCACCTGAGTTTTTTACAAAATACATTTTACTTTGCCAATATTAAAAGAAAAGATATTTCTCTGCCTCTAGAATGATGCACAAACTTCTGATTTTGATCTAATGTTCATACTGTTTTGCTGTATAATTCATACAATTCAGGTAAATATAAATTATTTAATAAATGTCTCTGTGAAATGATATACCAAACTCCAATAAATCAAAAAGAAGCTTTCACAAAACTGTATTTTTTGTGAAGATGATATTGGTGATCTCAGCCAGAACCTTGCTAATTTGACTAGGTTTTATCCCAATGCATTTGAGTTTATGGGATTTAGAGACACTTACTTCAATAATAGTTCTGTTGAAGAATGGCTAAGGGAACAGGGGCACAGCTCCCAGAGAGCATTGTGCGAGCAAGAGTCGAGCAAAGGCTTATGGGAGCTTTGAGCGTATAACTAAGAAGTAGGCCTCAGGAGTTTAGCTTCTCAGCCTTAGAAGTTATTTTTGCAGCATAATGTTGCAGCCAAAGGACAAGCTATCTGGGAAAGCTCAGCAATGTTGCACACCCAAGGATGAACTATTCTGGGAAAACAAAGAAGGATTCTCCAGAAAACAGAGACTTCTTCACAGCTGCAGCTGCAAGCAGACATAGTATATAAATGTAACCTGTAGAGCTTAGGTAATGCTAAAGTGAATAATAGGTATAGTTGTCCTGCAACCTAAGAAAGTATACAAATGTAACTTTTAGGGTTTAGGTAATGGTAAAGAGAACAATAAGCACAGTTGTTCATGCACTGTATAAAAGATGGACAGTGGCTTACAATAAACGAGTCTTGCTGGACACCATCGGGTGCGCATTTCTCCCGTCGATCTCCCACATAGTTCAGTTAGCAGCTCTGCATTGTCAGTTGTCAGTTGTTAACTAGTTCACAAGGTGTAAAGCCAGACCTTGGTGTAAGTAACTCTTAAACACGTTTTCACAGTCCTTCTTACTCTTGAGAATGGCAGTTAAGTAGCCTTTTTTTTTTTTTTAAAAGATTCCACCAAAGATCCATGCTGGAATTTATTTTGAAGTCTCTAAGATGAAGCAGCTGTTTAGCCACTACATTAAATGTTTCAGAAATATTTTCAGAAGGGTTGTAGTGTGGGGGAATCCATCAATTTCTCATTTGGAAAGTTAGGCTTAGTAGTAAGCTCCAGGAAGTAGAATAGGTGAGGTTGGAAATAGGAAACTGAAGGCAAAGATAAAATTGTCAACAACCAGGAATGTTTCACTGGTAGCAGGCAAGGCTGTGTGTGGGTGTAGAAAGCAATTGCTTTGGTTTTCTGTAGGGGAAGGTGAATATCTTGTTAAATGCACTCTACAGGTGCAGTAAGAGAAGAGCAGGACCACAAGTGAGCCAAGTCTGTGGGGAACTGAGCTGCTTGTTTGTGATTATTGGTATCTGCTTTATATAGAGCACATGAAAAATTGCTGTATAAGAGGTTCCCTTCAATTTTATGTCCAGCAACTCTCATTTGAGTAAATGTCTTTGTCAGACAAACTTCTGTTTGTGATAATAGAACCAGCAAAGGTAATAGAATGCATTTTATTTTACCCAGGGAGTTGGCTACTTGGCTCTCTTGGTTTGTCTCCAGCTCACAGCCCTGCAAAATGCTTTCCTAGCAACCTGTGTTGTGGTAGGACTGACTGTTCCTTCTCAGGCTATTTCTTTGCTCTCTTTTTTAGCTAAATACTTGGTTCTTCTTTTCTTCCTGTATTTCTTATTCTGTGGTACTTGCTCAGTCTGACTACCTGATGTGTTGGTCTCCTTAAAGACCTTGCGGAGTCATCACTGACCTGCAGCTCATTCTGTGGAGGGTTTAAACCTTGCTTACATTTTACTGCAGGAAACTTCAAAAGTGAAGTCAGAGACACCCTGCCTTTTAGAAACTAATTACCTCTGATAGAGAGGCAATAATACGGAAAAAGCCCCTCTGAAACAGAACAGGAGACGGTAAATACTTTGTCTTAAAAGCAGGTGGAAGCAAAAGAGTGTGGTGAAAGTTGTGGATTTTTCAAGTAATTTTATATGGTATTTTTCTCGATATAATTTTATTTAAATAATTTAATACACATATTTGAGTCCATGTTCAAAATTACATTTTCATATGTAACATGTGAAATGATCCATGAATTGAATTCTGAGGCATAAGATGTAATGCAAGTATACAGATGTATGAAATGACTTAGAAGTTTGAATTAATACAGAGTGAAAATTCCTGGCACCAGTGAAAGCTATATAAGCAAAATGATAAGAATGTTTCCTACTTACATTTTGCACAGAAATACATTTTCTTTTGTTTCATACTGTATATGAGGCAGAGCACGTGGTGTTAAAGATGATATTTTGTAAATTCAATAGTATCTTTGTTATTCTTGCAACTCCTTGTCAAAATGGTACTTAATTGCTGTTTCTAGAACAATCATCTTCTAGTTACACTTTGTATCTTTGGGATGTTAGCACTTTTTCCTTCTTGAGTTTGCCAGTTGGATCAGAAGCTTATTCCCAGTGTGGTCTTGTTTGCAATGTGAAGATTTGGCTGGTTTGTCTTGCAGAATAGGTTAGTATTGTTACTGTGCAGTGCTGGGTGTGTGGTAAAAAGTAAGTCTGCAAATGTTTTTTTCAGAACTGACTGAAAAAGTTCCTGAAATGTTTAAAAGAAACACTGGTGATAAGTTTTACTGCAGCCTAATACTTTTCTCTCCTGGCAAGAAGGAGTGACTGACACTGTTAGCTATTCACAGGAGCTGTGTGCACATGATTCAAATTAGGTGGGTAGGAGTAACAGCTGCTAATGTTTCATCTGGGCTAGATCCCTTACCTGGCACGTTGTTGTAACAGGTTTAACAGGCTCCGGATTCCTTTTTGAAATGCAGATGGACTTCTAGCTGTGCCTGTGTAAGTAGTTTGGTTGAGCCTTTTCCTCACAGTGGTGCTAAATAGCTGTTTCAGGGTTTTTTTTTCTCTCTGCATATATTTTCTTCCTGCATTCAGGTTTGCAAAGGTGGTAAATGGTAAATATGAGAAATGCAAATCTGGTAGTAAAACACTTGTGCTTAATCACTGCTTGTAAACCACAATTTTATTTTATAGGATATGTAAGCCCTCAGAAGCAAAACAGCACAAGTCAAATAATGTGACTTAAGAGAGATTTGCAAGGAACAGAAAGAATGGAATTATTTTCATGTAGAATTTAAAAGAAAAACACCTCACAAGGCTGAGGAGCAGATGTTCCTACTGAGGAAACTCCAGAAAATAAGAGACACCTGGGCAATGGGATACTATTTATACAAAGTTTATATTTTCCTGTTGGCTAGCAGGGAAGATGCAACTCCTGTTTAAGAAGTTCAAGTTGAATGAAAACCACCAAGAAAGCCTTTTTTAAAGTGGGGTTGCACATGCAAATGTACCAGCAATATTTCATTTTTTACCATTCTCTTTCAATGTCATTAATGAAATCTGTATCTATTTATGTTTTTGCATTATAGATCAGAATATGGCTACACATCCCTGCTGTCATGCAGCACATTATACCCTTTAGGACTTATGTTATCAGGTAAATTTTTATTTTAAGACTTTTTCTTGGGGGACTTTTTGACAGCACCGATTTCTGATTTCAGCTGATACACTTCTAATTGTACAAGTTGTTGCTTTGGCTGTATCATTTCAAGGAGAGTGAAGGTAATGTTTAGAGTTAGTTTGGGCAGCTCCTTACATCTATCTGATCTCAGTATCAATCAGATCCTTCTTGTTAATAACATTTTGAGTGTGACATCCAGCCCCATTCTGACACGTTGTGTCAAGTTCAAGTGTAACACAGTTTTGTTTCCTGTGGTATCTTCATAAAACTTGACAAAAAATTTGCGGTGAGATGATGTAAGTAGAAGAGAAATATCCAGTCATTGCAGCTTCAGATACCGAGTTGCACTGTTTTAACACTGCTTCATATTCTGATGCTCTGGATTTCCAGCTGGCAGGAATTGAAGTGTGATCAGAAGTCTACTCACACTTCTATGTAGCTAAATATATCCAGTCCCAAAGATTTGCTTTATATCAAGCTGCCGATCAGAAAAACACTTTAAAATTCAAGTACTTGTAAAGATATTTAATTATACAAGCAATTTGTTTTTATTTGGTTTCTCAGGACAATAGAAACATTTCAGTGAGCTGCTGATGAGATTATCTGTGCGTGTGTATCGTCCTGGAGGTGGAGGGGTGTGGTCCCAGCTAATTCTCCTTCCAGTGGCCCAACATTTGAGTTTTCCTTGTGCAGGCCCGCAGCTCCTCCAAGGCGCTGGATTTCCTGGAACTGTTAGGTTACAAATGTGTTTACACTGGTCATAGCAAATGTGCCTTTAAACATCACATTGTCTTAGCTCTACCAGTATAAAATAACGCTCCAGAAAAATAATGCCTTTGGCAACAAGTAAGTTCATAGAACAGTGAGGCTCAGAATTATGTTTTATATTTAAAAATGTTCTGGTTTTAATTGTAAACAATTTCAGCTGTAAAAATTTAAGTACTGCCTTGGCTGTTGATCTGTCTTGCTGTAACAAGAGAGAAGGGTATTCTGATCCTTTATTAAAACACATCACTCCCGAGTTATAGTCTAGCTATGTGCACTCCTTTGATGCTCATGTGGTGTCTTTGAAATCTTATAAAGGTAATTATTAATCAGGAAGCAGCCTAGGAAGGGC